>NC_088981.1:68985561-69285561 GCF_963932015.1 Anas acuta
CAAGGACTGGCAAGGCTCTGCTCCCTTCATTCACTTAGTGGATCAAAGCTTCATACACTGGTTTATTTCATCTTAACTCAACATGGTTTAAATATGGGCACTCAATACTCAAATTCAGGTGTAGCTGAAGATCATGCCATTGTCAGTGTAATTTGATGCTAATCAGTAATTTGTTGCTGCATCGGTATAATTTGTTGCCTTGTGGTCATATAAACTGACTCAAAGTCAGAGATACATGATATTTGTACACAGTATTTAATAAAAATTAGATATTACTTTTTATTTTTATATTTTTTTTTTTATTTTTTTCAGTGAACTATAGCAGGAACAAGAACAACGGTAAACAGATAAAATATTGGCTTTGTAGGTGTCAGTGACAAAATTCCCAGTCATTGTAGTATGGTCAAATTTTTTCCAAACATGTAAATTTCATAAAATATGTTTGTAACGATATGCCTGTATCTACCTGCAAGTGTGTTGTTGTTGTTTTTGTTTTAACCTTTTCTCATTCCTATCAGATAATATTTATTTTAAGGCTAAATATCTTCCCCAAATGTAGACTTATTGAAATGAGTAACAACAGAAACATGTGGATCAGAAAAAATAATCAGATAAAACAATGTGTAATGGTTTGAGAAGGCCACTTAATAGATACAGATTTTATTAATGGTTATTTTATCAATGCAATGTGCCTATGGCATAATACATCCTTAACAGCACCGAAGAAAAACTAACTGCATGTTCAGGAAGTGAAATATGAACGTGCTGTTGCAGAGTCATTTTCAACAGCAGTTTGTTACATTTCCACACTTGATTTTTAATATGAATGGTGTTCTGTATTTTGAGGTGTGAAATGTGAACTACAGATGCAATGAGAGACTGAATGATCCATGAGCAAGCTTTGTGCAACTGGATCCTTGTGGCCTTCAGCTGGATTCAGGGGACAGGGCCTCTGGACAGCAATGTGGAAGACTGGGATTAGGTTACCTGACAGGAAAGCTTTAAAATGCATTTTTGGGGGCCATGGAGATCCTATAAGTGCTTGTTCTGGGCACTCATAATAAATCCCTTGTTAGGAAATATTATGTGTCTGTCTCTGACTAAATAAAATCAGTTTTGTGTGGAGAAAGAGCCACTGCAGGCCTTCAAAGTTATAGTGGCACCTACATTTTTAAGCCAGTCTTTGAAAACTGAAAACTTTTAAAACCTTTCACTCTATCTACACTCAGCAATCAGAATTATTACTTATTCTATTACTTACTTTTAGTGTTTCACTGTGGCTTACAGATGTTTATATGCAGGATGCTGCTGCCTCAGAGCTCGCCACTGGAATGGATTTTGTGTAATATGCTGACTTGTAAAATATAAATTCAGAGTAAAGCTGATGCTCCCATATAGACCCAGCATCTAACAGAGAGATCATGCTAACAGAAATGAGAGCAAAATTAATATTTTGCAAAACTCCTTAGACCACCTTGAGTTTTAAATGTTGTAAATCAGCTTTATGTTACATTGTACAAGGAACAACTCCCTAGACATCCTTTTCTGAAATAATCTCTTTTCATGTCAGGATAATGTTAGTTGGTATTTTTTATTATAGATGTGAATAGAAATGTACCTGGTCTCTATTACTGTACTGCTAGGTCAAAATTCAGCTTAGACCAACTCTTCCTGGGTGATTAATGGACACTACAACGACAGATATACTTGAATCGTGTCTCTGACACAGCAGAGTGACAACGGTATGCTGTTAAAGACACATTGCTCCAGAGTATTAAATGACTAACACTTGACACAATATTTATTCACTTGTCGTTTATCATTCCTGAAATGTTTCAGGGAATATCTTGGCATTCAAGAATCTTGCAAGAGATTAGTATTTTAAAGAGATTTCTCACTGAAAGTGGTTCATTTCTGCTTGGGCCTTTTATTCCATCTCTCTGGAGGTCATTACATGGGTTCCATAAGACCTCCTTGCATACATAAAGAGCTTCATGTTGCCTTTCTGCTCTATGATCCCATCAGCTCCAATGGGAGGGGTCTTAAGTACAGACTGTTGATAATCACTATTGAGCTCAGTGGCATGTTGTCACTCCACTCCGCAGCATCAGTATGATGTTGTCTTCATAACACCAATACTAAAGCAACTGAGAATATATTGAGGGTAATAGAGATTTTGCCTCTTGCTTTGAAAGAGTGCCAAAGGGACTAATAAAAAAGTTATGGACTTGTCTCATGCTGCCAGTCTCTCTAATGTGGCCTTGCTCATACTCCTGTTTACAATTTTTCTGTACACAAAGAACTACAGCAATACAGTCTAGTCTTTATATTATTATTATTATTATTATTATTATTATTATTATTATTATTATTATTATTAAATTTTATTTTTCCCCTTACCTGGCTTTTTCTTCCTTTAAAGATACTGTGTGAGGGCTGCAGTGCAAGGACAGCTTGCTGAGGTGGGAGTTGGAAGATTTTTTTCTGACTTGTACCCAAACAGCTTCTCTTAGATAGCCAGTAACCATTTAGGCTGATAAGATCACTGGACGTAGCTGTTTGCTGCTAGCTATTCCTAGTTTTCTTTTATTTCTCTACTACAGTGCCCCAGCCTTTATGTCATCATTTTTTTCCTACCCACAGCAGCTGATTCCTTACTGTATTATTTCAGCCTTGTCTTTACTGAGTTTCTGATTATTTCAAGTAATGAGTAACCTATTTCAAGTGATCAAGACTTCTCCAAATACTCATGTCCATAGTACAATAGTGCCAACTACAGAAATCTTGTTCTAGAATGGAAGTGCAAAATAGCAAAATGGAACAAGACTATTCTTCCTATAAAACTTCCCAGAGATTAGTTTCCTTGGGTTTCTTAGCATGTTGTGGCACTTCCTACAACTTTGAATACTGTGTTCTTTGATTATATTATCATAAAATTTAATTGTTTGATACAACTAATTTAAGAAGATACTAAGGAGGTGTTTGGAAGAGTGCAAAATGAGAGCCAGTTCCAATAGACATATCTCACAATATAAATAGATTCAAGAGAATAATGGCTTCAGCTGTGCTGAGATTCCTTAGTGGGTTAAACAAGCATGACTGTGATGGATTATAGCCTGGGTATGGTAACACTATGTAGAATAACCACTTGGAATAGAATTTAGGAAATCTTCCATAGTTATATATAATATCTTGATTGCCTTGAAGTTTAGGCATAATATGAGAGTAACACTTTTTTATCAGATTTGTCTTGTATGCTAATGTACTGATGACTGTAGAACTTTCAAATACAAAAATGACAAGGGCTATATAGCTAAGGTCTTTGGATAGTTCAAAGCCATTTCCACTTTACTAGAACATTACAGTCCTGTGAGCTGCAGTGATGGCTAATGGATCTTCACATGCCATTACTAGATATTTGGAAAAAAATATATATATATTTGGAGAGAGGAAGAATTTTATGGAGAATGCTTGATTTTTCCTACCAATTTTTCAGAGAACTTTTTATTTAAGTGTATGGGTTCTTACCCTCACTTAATTACACTCTGAGTTGCAAATAAAAACAAAGACAGAATCTCCAGGAGAAACTGCATTATTGTTTTATTTTATTTGTATAAATTACAGAAAAATTAACTGTTTATGTTTTTGAGCCTCAGTGTGACTTTGAAGGTTAAAATCAAAGCTGAAGTCATGTGATTTTATCTCTGGATTTAATGTAGGCGTGCTCAAACCTCTTCTGCAAAAAATCATTGTTCTGGTACAATACCACATACATAATTTAACATCGTAACATGATGCAATACCAGCTTCATGTTGTCATATTTTGGATCAAATATCATACAAACACTATTACGTTAATGTAATAGAAACACTGAATACCAGAGATAATGAGAATACCTCAGGGTATATTTTATGGTAGCAGGATTGTTGTTGTCCTGTTTTAATACTAGCAGTTAACCAAATGTTGCAATTCTTCAGGGTGTTTCTCTTAAAAATAAGGGTAAAGTTGGTGGTAGAACTAGACCTCACTGGTGGATTTAGGTTTACAAGGAATGCACAAATTTCTGCTCCTCCGCCTGCAGGACAATGTAGCCTGTTGTTTCTTGGCACGTGCTCTCACAGTCCTGTAACACCACATTCAGGTGGTGCCTTCAGGCCATTCCCACAGCCCAGTCCCTCTCTGTCTCCTGGGTTGGCTTTTATACTCTCTTTCCCTTTCTTTCACAGACAGTTGAACATAGATAAAAGTATTTGTAGTAAAAGATCTGCTCTCATGTTGTCTTCCTTTTGGGCAGTGGTCCATTACTGTTCTGGGGGGAATACAAGGCTCATTTTCACTACCTTTTTCCCTAAAGTAATTTCAGTAGATTCTTACATTTACTTCTGAAAAGTATGGCAGGTTTACCCACTGTCATCAGTGTCAAGACAGAACAGTATTAATCTTTCTTTCTTAAGGGAGTGACCTAACAGTTCTTAGACAGATGAGCAACTCTTCCAAAATACCAGTCTGACTCATCACTTTCTGCCCACGTAGCCCCCTTCTAGTTTCATTTGGTTTACTGCCATGTTTTACTTCCTGTTTTTTTTTTTTTTTTTTCCTTTTACTTACTGTTCTAAGTTATCGTATATTGTTTCTACAAACTGTAAACAGTGGCAGGGTTTCCACCTAAGAAACTTCTGTGGTGGATGGTACGTAGGGACAGTTTAAGCAAAGCAGGATTTACTCTGGCAAAGGTAAAATAGATTATAGGAGGTTCAAATTAACATCAAAATCCTGCGGGGCCTTTTTTTTTTTTTTTTTTTTTTTTCCCTAGGAAGCATTAAATAAGACTGTCCCCCAAACAGACAGATGGTCATCCCAATTAAGAAGCATATTTCCCTGTTATTTTTACAATACAGTCAAGGCAAATATTCCATCCCTTTCCCCATTTGATTACAGCAGCTCTTTTTCTGTCTTTGTGTCTCATTGCTCTGAGAATGTTCACCTCCCCAGACCACTGTCACAGGCCACTAGTCTGTGACAAAGCTCAGTCTCAATCTCCCACACAGCTGAAAGAGGGAAAGAGAGGGAAAGTCACAAAAGAGCCCAAAAGAGCCCTTTTTTTTTTTTTTTTGGGGGGGGGGGGGGCTTTGCTTTTTTCCTCACCATGGCTGTAATGGGGACTGTGCATAGCACAGGAATGAGTAAGATGAGAGCAGGAGGAAGAAGACAGCAGCAAAGCCTCAACTCAGAATGCCATGGCTGAACACGTCACATCAGGGATGCTCCTGTTGCTTCTACCTTTGCCATTCCTGCCCCATTTGCCTCTCCTGTATTGCTGCCACTTCTTACCCTATCTGCACTGTTTTTTCTTTAATCCACATACTTTCTGAAAAGTGCTGAGGAATTTGTTACAATAAAAAGGATTTTGCTTCTAGCATTTTCTCTGTCTTCACAGTGTCTGTTCTAAATTATTCAGGTATTTTCGTATGGTGTTCATTTACATCTTCTCTTTGGCAGTATGTATTGTCTACACTTTCCTTCTTCTTTCTCTCTGGATTGAAATTTAACTAATATTTGCATGTTTATAATTTGAGGAGAGGAAAGAAAAATGCAGAGGTATCTTAGAGCATTTTGTTTTTCTGCCTTCACACATAAGAGATAGATCCTTAATAAACAACCATGTAAGACCCATTAACACAACTATTTCAGGACTTTTCATTCAAATAGAAGTTATATTTGTCTTTTTTTTTTTCTCCAGTTTTTGGAAATATAACAATAATCAGGAATTATGTTTACAGGAATAATTAACTAAATATTAGAGAATTTTATCCAGATATTTTCAGTGGACTAACACCTCAAAGGTTCTTTAATGCTGATGCTGTAGTTTAAAGGCAGCTAAAACTAATTCGTTACCACTAATTAGACAGCCTGAATTTCATAGGACACTGTGACAGAGTAGAAAATCCACCTGGGAATCTGAGGCTGGGGCTGTTGCCTACACTCACCTTTAGGTTCCTTAGGGGTATTGCTTAGTGACTGATACTTTCACTTGTCATGTTTAGATCTGTGGACCTGTTAATACAGAATTTAGCTGCAGTGAAGACATATTATAGACCAAGTCAGGTCTGTGACAGACCCCAAGAATCAGAGACTTCCAAGTATTCTCACCTCCTTTCCTTCCTCCTATGAAATAGTTACTGACTGTCTTTACTGGCAGAGGGAGATAGGGCTAAATAGTTAAGGTTTGATACAGCTGTGGATGAGAATGCTTCAAATTTTAGATGTCTCTATAGTTTTTCTCTGCAAGTTGATTTGCTGTACTTGCTGAGAACTGCCTCTCTCTCATGCTGCTTGATTGTTGATGCCTATCTCCTCTCTGTATCCCACTGGCATCTCCTGCTGAGCTTCACTGTGGAACTTTACCTGGCAGACATTCATAGAGATCATCTTCCAACAGGGTGAAGCCAGTCACAAGCTTCCAATGGTGTTTGCACATTTATCCTCCCTTTTAAAATGTTATAATGTTACAGCACCCAACAAGGAAGAAGAAAACTGAGATAAACTTCTTTATCTTGTTAATGGTCAGTGGCAGAGTTGTACCAGCATAAATTCAAATGATGGCATTTTTTCGTCAGTTGTGTACTACTGTTTTCCTCAGCCTTCTCTTGTCTTCATGACTAATCATCTTGAGAGACTTCTGGGCTAGGATACCTCAGTGCATCTAATGGGTCCATTGCTGATGATATTCAAAGTGACATCACCTTCATTTGTAGCCATTTCCTTCTAATCAGAAAGATAAAGATACCTTCTTGCTTTGTTCAAGATAGAGAGGCAGGGGAAACAGTCTGTTTCCTTCTTGAAGACAGAATGGGAGAGAGACTAATTTACTTCCGGCTGATGCGTTTGTCTGGGAAAAGCCCCTGTTGATCTTCTGCCTTTCCCCTGCCAAGGACCTTCTCCAATAACAGTTTCATTCAACATTAAGAACAGCTACACACAGACATAGAGTATATCTATTTTATTTTGTCTCTTTAATCAAAGTTTGATTTGTATGTTATTAATCTGATTATTGCCAATTTCCTTATAAGGCAACACAGTTTAAAATTCTAAATGAGATATTTATATTTATCATTCATGCTTTTATATTTAGGAGCTTAAATATGATTAATTTTCTAGATGTTCTTTCTGTACATATACTTCTAGGCTATAGTTTTATGCAGGAAAATATGATCATAATGCATTTATAACCTTAACTTAAGTGAAGCAGTATGTTTTTTGGATAAGTTCTGTTAGTACTTAGCTTTACATGGTGGAGAACATGACTTGTCTAAGTTCTTTTTCTTTTTTTCTTCATAGTTTTATGCAGTTAGTTGAAGTCAGTCCTGGAGTAACTCCATTAAATATAATGAAATTAACTTCGGCATTGGTTTGGCACAGTGTGTTTCTATTTTAAAGTGATAAATTGTCCATAAGAAGCATAATCTTTTATTTTGCATGTGGTTAATTTCACAAGAATGGCAACAATCATTTCTGAGGCTCAGCATCCTTGAAAGTATCTTTGTGGATCATGCTGAGAATGAAAAATATTATGGATACATAGCATCAAAGGCACCAACATAAAGCTATAGTTTAAAAAGTCAGCATTCCTGTGGTATTAAAAGGAATTCATCTGAGGAAAATGGCAGAAATCATTCCTCTGAGAGGAGCAACACTGAACAAATGTACGCATGTTAAAATGTCTAAATGTTTTACTGTTGTCTATAATTGAATTAGGTTCCAAGTGAGTGAAGGGAAAATAAGACTGTTTGAGAAAGAACAATCAATCGTACTAGTCAATGAGGGATCAAAGAAGGAATGTGAAAAACAAATGAGCCTGTGGCTCTAATTCACCTGAAAATAAGGGGACACTGGTCATAATGCCATCAAAGAAGACTTTTTTTCAGAAGAGCATCCAGGGTATTTTTACACGTACAAATGTATCTTTGACAGGGAACTATCATCATTTCTTGTGAGTGCAATGACCAAATCAATAGTTTATTAAAAAGACATAAATAACCTAATTTCACACTGGTGCCTTATGTGGTTTCCTGACCATGCCAAGGAACTCTGTACAGAAATCAGGACATACAATGACATTCCTAAAGGCTAGATTCAGTGCAGAATTAAAATGCTTTAGTAAGTGCTTTTATTTACTGACTGAGCCATGAATTATGGCTCTGTTTTCAACACTCTTTCAACTGAGCAAATAAGGAACAGAGTTGTTAAGCTCCTCTCTTTCCCATTTAACTATTGCAACATGGGCCCTAGGACTTAGACTCTGTGATAAACCCATTGGACATCCTGAACTTACCTTGCTCCTGTGGTAGCTTTGTTCCACTTTGTGAAATTCATTAATAACCATGTAAAGACCACCAAGGCTAATAGTAATAGCTGTCTAGTCCAATGGTTAGTCCATTTCCTAGGGAGATGCAATGCCTGAGTTTCTGTTCTTGGTCCAAAATGTACTTACTGAAAATAGAAATCCAATAGAAGTTGTAAAAGTAAAATAGAATGAAAATGAATAAAAAACAGATATTATAACTATCTTATATGGTTGTTTTTGAGTGGAAGTTTTTTGTTTGGTTGTTTGTTTGTTTTGTTTCCTGAAAAGCATTTCATTAGCTTAGTCTAAAAGGCTGAATGAAATGTTTCTTACAGAAACAAACAATATTTTTGTTTATTTGTTTGGATTCATTCCAAACATTATTTTGTTTTTGATTTATTTTTTTCTAAAACCGTGGACTTCAAAGTCTGTTCTTCACAAGTTCCTATTACAGACAAAATCATTTGATCATAGAATTTAGGTCAAAAGTGACCTCTGGAGGCCATCTAGACTGGTCTCCTGCTTGAAGCAGGACTAACTTCAAAGTTATGTCAGAGTGTTGGGGCCTTATAGCAGTGATTTATCTAGTTAAGCTTTAAAAATCACCAAGAAGAGAGATTCTCCTTAATTGTCCTTAGAAAAGATTATTAGCTCCTAATATCTTTATTCAAATGTTTTGGCCCAATATGTGATATAAAGTTGTAATGATGAGACAGTCTATCTCAGATGGTAGCCATCAAGGATAAGTTTACCTTGAAAATGTTTGGGTCTCTATACAATATGTCCTCTGCCTTGTGCTTCAGGATGGAACACAGACTATCAGCTCTGGGTCATGAAGGAAGTTCCCTCTCTAAGCCTAAAGAACTTCCCTAAGTTTTTAGTTGCCCTCTGATCTTCCACATTTGCAGACTGTTTTTCAAAACAAGCTTGCAGAAAACTTCCTGTTCCATTACTTTGAAGTGTTTTGATTATATTTCTCCTCATACAGGAGTGCTTGTATGACTTTACTGCATGAGTTCATTTTATGCTTACTGTATAAATTAAGATTTGTTTTGATTTTGAGCCAGGTAAGTCACCATTTATTTGCGTGTCACAAAATATTTATCTGTGTTTCCAGAAATTGCATTGTAATCAGCCCCACTGTTTATTTTGAAATTCATTCTTCATTCATTTGTTTGTGACACCAAGAAAACAAAACAAAACTACAACAACAAAAACAACAACAAACATCCAACAACTTATGGGCTTCTGCGAACATTTACCAGGTGAATTGAGTAAGATAATGGTTTGCCTCTGCCTCATAGTCAGAACTTTATTTTTCGATTTCTGTTCTTGAGCAGATTTTGATTTTGATCTTTTTGGAATTTCTACAGAAAATCACATGAACTCTGCAAAAAGGTTACTTTCTTTGCAAGACATGGTTCCCCCCTAACCTGATAACCTTGTGTTGCAACTGCCTCCACATTGATAGTGTCAGCTATTGCAGTCTCTACAGTTTACGTACCTTTATATTCAAAGTTTCTGACTTCATATCCATTTTGTAACAGATATATCTCAGTCCTTGTATTTGCAGAAATTTCAGTTTCCAGTTCCATTTCATTAACACTGAAAACATGGAATGATTTTTTCTGAAAATCAGGTCAATTTCTTACAGTGACATTCTTTTAACATTATATTTCCTAAAATAATTTCATTTTTAATTAAACTCTTTTTAACCTTCACATTCACACTAACTAGTTCAATTGATTAGTTTTGTTAAGTAATGGTCAACAAAGTCAACTGCCTACTCTGCTTTAAAAGGAAATGTGTCTTTCCTTTCTGATTTGCTATTTCTTCTCTTTCCTGGTACCATACAACCTATATGTGAAGTCTCTTCAAAATTTGCCTTTATTTTACCCGGCCAAGGAAATATATCTTCAATCCTCTTGCAGTTCTTGTTTTGAACAATTGGGTCATTCTCCATATGACTTTTCCAACATTTTTTGAATCAGTGAATAGGCCGAACTTTAGGAATAATTTTTCTTGATATTCTTAGTGTCTGCCATCCTAACTTTGAGCCCCACACTAGAGATACCAGAACCTTAAATCCTGTATTTGATTTCTCATGGATTTTGAGTAAACTGTTTTATCTCACATACCATTTACATTTGTTGGCTTCCTGTAATACTTTATAAAGATATTAATTTTATTGCTTCTTATTCTGTCTTTCTCTTCTACTCTGTTCCAGTTCTCAAGTCTAATTGAGAATAATTTTTAATAATAATTGAGAATAATACTTTTGTTGGTCTTGAACATCTGTATGTTGGTCATTCTCAACATATGGCCCAATTTGACAATGGAGAAAATCTAGTAGCTCACTGTCAACACAAAAGAGAGCATCTCTTTATGTTCTTTGGATTCTTAGTGACAGCTCTGTTTCTTAACTTTATGTTTAACAGATTCAGCTGATTAAGTAAGCTGAAAATTATTTTTTTCCCGAGTTAGTTTTCTGTGAATTTATTAATTTGAATTTTCTTGCTGAAATACCAGCTGAGCACTGGATTTGGAGAAAAGGATGTGATAGCATGTAGGAGATGGTGGCAAGTGAAAGAGTCTTCCTCTGCAGCGATAGGGAATTTTTGATCAGACAACGTAAAGGAACTGCAAATTCCACAAATCTTCTCTGAAGATTGACTGTGCTTTTGTCTTAGATTTTTTTTCCCTTTCTAACTCATTGTGTCACTCCATAATTACAATCTGTGAAATAAAAAAAAATTAATTTTGTCCTTCCTTGCTCTCATTCTTTTAGCTTTTTTTTCACCCACAGTTATCTTTCAAAATTCCTTCTCAAATGTTAATCTTACATCCCTTCCACCATGACATACAAAACCTTTTTTTTTTTTTTTTTAAATTTTAAAAGTCTTTTGCTTTTTTTTATTTGTGTTTGGTTTTGTTTATCATGTCCCTCAACAGAATGTAGATTTCAATTCTGGAGGCAACTAGCCCTTGATGTATGTTTGCTCTCTGTCATTTTCCACAATATTGATCATATTACCCATTAAATAACTTTTATAGTCTCTTCTTCAGCTATTCTTATCTCCTCTCTCATAGTCTTCTTTATATGAGTATCCTCTGCAATTTTAATGATACATTTTAAAGTTTCAAGCCTGTTAATCTGCTAAAACAGTCCTTATTTTGTCTGTCTTTGATATCTTATAACTGACTCAAGTCTTTTTTATGTGGTTCATGCATGTTGCAACTCACTTTTTCACTCTTACTTGCTCTTACAAAACAGTGGCCTAAGTCACAATTGGCTTCCATGAGACTTTCAACAGTCTGAAAACTCCCATCTCTTGAATCCATAAATATACTGAGTTGATCATAACACTTAAATTTTTCTTCATTGACTTTGTTTAGCAATTTTAGATCTCAAGTGAGTTTATTGACTCCAGTTTCTGATCAATAAAATGTGCTTCCAGGAAAATCTGGAAGTGTTACAGTCATCTCTACCACTCTGCCACGTTCTTCCCCCATAAGACTTTCAAGGATATTTTTCCGTACAGTTGTTCTCATTCATTTTTCTTAGGTACCATGCAAGGCAGATATGATAAGTGTTACTCCGAGGAGAGAGTTCTGTGTTTCTTGGCCATGTTTCTTCTGACCTGACGTGTGCCAGTAAGGTTACCAAATCTAATATTCCCTCATCATATGACAGGCATCAGCATTGACTTGAAACAAATGGTTACTAGCTGAATGTAGTTCTTGACAACTTTTGATTTAATAAGTGAAAAACCATTTTTTTTTTCATTCATTGTAGTAAAACAGAAGATGAACTCTTTTTTTTTTCTTTTTTTCTTTTTCTTTTTCTATTTTCTTCTCTTTTTCCTTTTTCTCTTTTGGTGTCCATTGGGGTTTTATGTAAGTCATTGCAATTTAGTATTAATTAATATCCACTTATAGCAAAGTGTTGACAATAACTTTCCAGAACTGTGAATATGACATTTAGCAGCATCATTTAACAGAGCAAGAGGAGCTTTCCAAACTACAGTTGAAAGTAAATTAACTGTGATATAAATGTTTATAACTTTAGTCACTTACTGAGTGGCTAAGGAAGCTTTTGTTACGGCTAGAGATTTCCACATGGATGACATGAGATACTTCCTCTCCAGTTACCTTGCCAGACATTATGCTTTGCCTAAAGTATTTCTGTTTAAAAGGCTCATTATTTTAGTTTGCACAGTTGGAACTAAAATTCTGTGCACCAGGGCCAGTGTGCTCTAGCAGATTCTCTGTTTATTTCAAATATTTTATCAACTGGCTACTGCTTTAATTCATAGCCGACACTGAAGGGATCCAAAGCAAAACACTTGGGGATACTGGAGATGATACTCATCCAGCAAGTATCTGCCACCACTGGTCCTTGTGGTCATTTACTAAGTCAAAAATGTGACTGTAACTGCTGTAGTACCCTTAATTTATTTACCAAATGGCTGAATCCTCATCATGTATTTATTTTTTAGTATACTCACAGAGAAGCTTATGGCCTGATTGCTGAAGAATCTCTTGAAATAGTATTTGCCTGAGCTATGAAGATCCTCCAAGGAGTTCATTCTGTAGAAAAGAGATTCAATCCTTTTTATTGACTGAGGGACTGGTCTTTTCCTAACACATTCCAGGGAGGGGAACATGCTTCAGACATTTGTCTTTTTCCACCCGCATCAGTATTTGAAGTGGTATGAGGCAATAATTGCTCTGTTAAGGCATTCCCTGATGTCTGTAAACAAGAGAAGACTCCACAGTTACACTAAGTGATTCAGTGGGAAACTGCCAACACTTGTTTGATGAAATCCGTAAGGTCATTGGTAAGGCAATGTATAACTTAGTGTACAGATGAACAGTCATGAGCTTCAGACTGGAAAGTAGATCACATGTATTCTTGCATCTTTCAGTACAGGTGTTAGCTAAGAAAGTAATTAAATTAATCTCCTCGTTATTTCATTCTAGGCAACAAAATGTGGACTGTTATATTTACAAAATGACAAGGAGGTGAACTCAAAAATGTCCACTTTGATTTAAGAAGAGCACATGTATGATATAGCTGTGTTTATGATGATGTCCTGTAGCAAGCAAGATTTGTCTTTTCATCATCACCAGGACATGGAAACCTTCCCTTCCCTTCCCTTCCCTTCCCTTCCCTTCCCTTCCCTTCCCTTCCCTTCCCTTCCCTTCCCTTCCCTTCCCTTCCCTTCCCTTCCCTTCCCTTCCCTTCCCTTCCCTTCCCTTCCCTTCCCTTCCCTTCCCTTCCCTTCCCTTCCCTTCCCTTCCCTTCCCTTCCCTTCCCTTCCCTTCCCTTCCCTTCCCTTCCCTTCCCTTCCCTTCCCTTCCCTTCCCTTCCCTTCCCTTCCCTTCCCTTCCCTTCCCTTCCCTTCCCTTCCCTTCCCTTCCCTTCCCTTCCCTTCCCTTCCCTTCCCTTCCCTTCCCTTCCCTTCCCTTCCCTTCCCTTCCCTTCCCTTCCCCTGTTTCCAATTAGAAAAAAAGTTTCCAATATAGGTTAGAAAAAAATCAGCTATGAGAGATACATTTATAAGGTAGCCTTTTCTGCAACCCTTCTCCAGTCAACCAGCACCCACTCCACTCTGCTTGGAGAAGGGAGCATGACAGAAGTGTGTCATGTACTTCAGTTCTTCCAGTGCATTGCAGAGTTAATTAGCTCTTTTCCATGAATTGCCTGTTTGTCCAGGGGTAAGAAAATGACCCCTTATCAGGAACTCATGGCTCTTTAACAGTGGAATGTGCAGATCGACTGCAACTTGGGATTTATCTGGCGATTCTGCTTCCATGGAATGTTTCTTTTCTGCCCATAAAGCTGTCCCTCCCTCCCCACGCCCTGGAATCCCTCCACTTGGTAAATGGCTGTGGAGTCCCCTGAGTTTGTGATTTACTGCGTTTTTTGGAAACAGGAAGGCTAAAGTTATTTGCAAGTATAAAATTGCATTCATGTCAGAGTTAGGAAATGATTTTTATTTTTCCTTCTCAGCTACTTCTTTTTTTTTTTTTGGTTTTATTTTCCTCTGTTTTATGCACAGATTTTTGTAGGCATGCTGTTATAGACAAAATGCCTTCAGAACATATTTGATGAAAATCAAATTGCAAATTCTATGCTATGTAATTTTCATATCAAATGAAAATCACAACCCTCTAGCTCCCTTTCCATCCAGGTAAACCTCACAGACTGCCTGATCTCCATGCCTGTCATTCTCTAGACTTGGCTATTGGGGTATCAGTGGCATGAAAAGAATTTTATCACACAATAGCAGATCTTTATATCTCTGGGGATATCTTTTAATGAGTCTGTTCTGGTGATTGTTAGGTATAAACCTCATATGCAGAATGCTTCACCAATGATTAATTTGACTCTCCTCCTTTGAACATTTGTTTGCTTTACAGAGACAATGCCTGGTAGACAAATATTTCCATCATTTGGTTATATCAGATGTGTTATCAGAACTATTCAGGTATCATTGAATAATCATGGAAAAGAATGCTGAAGGATTTAAGACAAGTTGCAGTGGAAATAAGAAAAAAAGATGAAGCATGTGTGATAGAATAAGTAAAAGCCTTTATAATGTATAAAATATTTTTTATCACTAGGAGAAGTGAAATTCTGAGTTATTATCAGGAGTGGAAGCCATTCTTGAACCTGTCCTCACATCTTTTTCTCTTTCCCTTTTTCTTTATTTTACATCCCTCTTGAAGAAATGTGTGAATGCATTGCATTGGTCGTGTGTAATGCACATTACTTACCTCCTGCATTTGCAAGTTATGTCTGTGTGCTGCTGTTCAACAGCAAGGGCAGTTGTCCAGTGTGCCTGCACGATCCTAGCAGTTCTATATGAACAAATGAGAGATTTCACTTTAGTTAGAAACTGACATTGGAAATGTAGTCCTTACCTATTTCATCTTTTCTAATCAGTATCTGTGAAGGCATGCACATATTCAGTGATCATGGCTTATCTAAGACCTCATCATTACATGCTGTTCCTTAGTTTGTGCTGGTTTGTTCTGCCCATGTCCTTAGTGGTATTCTCACAAGGGGTGTCAGACATCCATCCATCTAGTAATGTCCCAAAGCTACATCCAAAAGCTGAATATTTCATCATTTCATTAATGCTTTCTACCTACTGCCTATGCCAGATTTTTACAAGACAGAAAGAAATAAGGCATGACAATGAAATGTTTGGCATTTGGTGTGTCAGACCTACAACTTGTACAAGATAAGAACTATTTAGTATGTGTGCCATGAAGCTGAGGCTTCTGGGGAACTGCAGTCCCCCATGTGTTTGTTGTGGAGTTGATCTCTGCATGCGCAGTAAATCTGGTGTTCCCTGGGAACTCCCGGCTCACCCTGCATGCACTGAAGGCTGATGCATCTGTGTGCAGGGTCTGTATCCTGAATCTCTGCTGCATAGCCAGCAATCCCAAACAAGTACAACAAATTCTGCCTAGACAGAATTTCTCAACATAAAAAGGAAAAAGACAGGAGAACCGTGTGACATGGTAACCCTTGTACTCAAAAGAGCTACCCACCTCATTGCATCTCTGCTGTTATGGGTCATTGTGCATCCCTCCTGTGGGTGAAGGCTGTGTCTGTACTTGAGCCTGCATAACCTCGTGTAGTGCTATCAGCATCAGCGGGGTGTGTTGTTTTAATTCTGCTCCTGATTTGGCCCCATTCCCTGGCTTTTTATTAATGATTGCTTTTTTTTTTTTTTTTAATGTATTTTTTTTTCTAACAGTCACAGAGTGGTAAATGATAATAATAGATTACTGCATGGATGGGTGTATCAGCATATGTTTGGGGGGTGATGTGAGAGACTGAACTGTGGGACGACCTCCCTGACATTCTCCAAAGCCGTTTTTTCTTTTCCCAGGCTTTTTTGGAGGGTGCTTGTCGGGGGGTGGGGAGATGTTCATTAGGTATGCCAGGGAAAAGAGTTCATATATTTTCTTGCAGATCCTTATAGCCTTTATGGAGAGGGATGCATGGTTCCCATAAATATGTGATAATAATCATTTGGAGTGTGAATGTTAATTTGTGTAATGGGTTCCCAAAATATGGGCCATGTGCCTGCTGAGTATGTTTTATTTTAAAATAAATGTGCATACATAATACACACACAGACACATGCTGCCTGCATATTCATCCATAATTAAAACATCTAAAATTATAATTTGTTTTTGAAGGAGACAAAGCAGCAGCTCCCACAGTACACTAGTAACCGTTGAGCAGGAGCCCAGCCGTCATGATGGTTTTGTTAGCCCTGCCGGAGATCACAGTCCCACACGGACAGCTGCAGCTACAAAGCACCCCAGTGACCTAGATTCAGCTGTAGATTACTGTCTGCTTTGGCCTGTGCCTCCCAGAGCTGCACCAGGAGTCTGATTTTGTTGCACAAGCTAACTTGCTTACTGCTCTGACCCATTTTACCATAGCAACCTGGTTTGCTGTACTAGAGGCTAGAAAAAGCACGCAGGCAACTTTTTAAGGATTCCAAGATTAAGTTCTCTCTCTGCTCTTTTTTTCTTCTCCTCCCCACCCCCAGCCCTATGCCCTGAATGTGCTTAGCAGACATGATGAAGATGAACTGACAGTTTCCAACAGCACTGGAAGCCAGGAAAAGATTTAGGCAAGGTACTACTTATGCACTTCTAATATATTGTTTATCATAATATGTGTTTTTGACTTATTATTCCATTCTTGGCAAAATTAGCTAGATGCTTCTCTTGCCTAAATGTCTCATTGCTGATTTCATCTCATACATCCCCATCCACTGTCCTCAATAACATGATCATTACCCTTTCATAAGTATATTTCATTATGTCTTCTTGTTTTTTATTTTCTGATAATGCATGCATAAATACAATTAGACGTTGAGGAGTCAAACTTCTCACTGTAGTTTGTTAGTTGCTGTCTCTATATTTGTATGCTTACATGTGTGTGTATGTTAGAAACAGGAGAAAGTAGTTCTTTTCATACGTTAATTTAGTCTTTGTAGACATGATTCTGTCTGGGAAGAAAAGTAAAAGATAATCCAAAACACTAAGGATTATCATAGTGAAATATTAGAAAATAAAATGTTGATTATTTTTTAGGACTTTGTATCTTTTATTTATGTGCTTAATGTTGTTGAAGGAACCCTTCATATTTGTTAAACTTTGAGACGTACACATAATCATATGCAAAACCAAAGAAAATTTCAGGAAAGTCACAAAGAAAGACATTTTACAAAAGAAATTAGCTCTTCTTTCCATGTCTCATATATTTCTGAGATATTCTTAAAACACCTGAGCACTTTTGCTAGTCAGCCAAAGGAAATTTTCTCAGCACCTCCCAAACCCAGCTGTGACTGCTCATGGGTGCTGGGAGAGGCACAGTCAGGCTTCAAGACTGGCAGGGATCAAAGGTGTCTTTTATTTTCCAAAATATTTTGGGAATCTGTTTTGCAACTCACAGAGAGAGTCCCAGATATTTACAGGTCACCACACTTTTGAATTTGCTGGTGGCAGTGCTGCTCCAGGTGAATGGTTTGTTTTAGGCTCATTTTTGTTTTAGACAGCTCCTGGTTGTGTTGGTTCATTTATTTTTAGCTTCTAGAACCAGTAAGCAGGTTCTTATTTTGCTAATCAGTGCTGGTATTGTATAAGGCTTAAGCTGCATATCTCTCCCAGCTGGCTAGTAAAACAAGGTACAGAAGTGGTACTCTGTAAGACTCTCAAAAAATAGTGCCTAAATGCTTCTGATATAATTGAGAAGTGCATCTCTCTACATTCCTCTTTCAAAAGGACTGTCCTTATCTGCAGGAACGTAGATGTTTGAGCTGTTTGAGTTGAGTGCCCTTTCAAACATTTCAGCTCTCCTACAAGGAGGTTTCTTATTCAGCCCATGACCAACACCTTGAACTGCATCTGAAGCTGGTGGTCAGAGCAAGCCATCTGATACCTCTTGTGAAAGCACCACTAAGCATATGGACAGAAGAACAAATCAGCACAAATTAAGGAACAGTGTGCATTTGCAAGGTCGTAGATACACCATGAACACTTCTTGTGTTCCTGCCTTTAATACAAACTGAATGGGAATCCATCCATCAGTCCTGTGAGTGCAGCTCTCCTTGCCAATGTATTGCAAAGTCATATCTGGGCTTACCTCAGGGTAGAGTATTGCCCCATATCTTCAGAATGTAATGAGACCTTGAATCCTATGTAAATGCTTTTCCTAAGATGTTTCAAAATGTAATTGCAAGCAGATCATACATGAGCAATCCACTCTGGAGAGTGGAGAGAGACAAAGATGAAAGCAACCGTGGTCTATTAAATTCATGAAGTTGCAGACTTCATTAAAGATTAAAAATAAATAAATAAATCATAAATAATAGAATCATAGAATATCCTGAGTTGGAAGAAACCCACAAGGATCATCAAGTCCAACTCCTGGCTCTACACAGGTCTACCCAAAAATTCAGACCATGTGACTAAGTGCACAGTACAAATGCTTCTTAAACTCTGACAGACTTGGTGCAGTGATTACATGTATGTTCCTGGGGAGACTGTTCCAGTGCATGACAACCCTCTCGGTGAAAAACATTTCCCTGATATCCAGCCTGACTCCCCCCCCACCCCCCCGTTGCAGCTTGACACCATTTCCTTGGGTCCTATTACTGGCCACTAAAGAGAATAGATTGGTGCCTGCTCTTCCAGTGCACCTCATGAGGAAATCACTGCTATCATTTAACCCTCAAAAATGACCCAAGCCCTCAGATTGTACTTTTTTTTTTTTTTGACAATTCCTCCCTAAAGAAAGTTACAACTTATTTTGAAAGAAACTATGACAACTACTTCTTCCTCAACTCAGATAACTACTTCTTCAACTCAACACCTGGGTATTTGCTCTAATTTCCATTCATTGGACTGAAAGTTTTCGCTAGTCCTTATCCAGAGGATATACATGTAGGCTTTTGGCTCAGATAAGTCTGATGTTTGCCAGGGCTAGGAGACTGTTTTTGGTGGGCAGCAGTCCTATCATAGAATCATAGAAAAATTAAGGTTGGAAAAGACCTTCAATATCATCTGATCCAATGATCACCCTATTATCAATGTCACCCACAAAACCATGTCCCTAAACACCATGTCCAACCTTTCCTTGAACACCCCCAGGTATAGTGACTCAACCACTTCCCTGGACAACCTGTTCCAATGCCTGACAACTCTTTCTGAGAAGAAATGACTCCTAATTATTTTAATTGTTGAAGAGTAGTGCTCTTTGTTCAATTATTTGATTCAATTCCTGAAGAGTAGGGGCATGACATTTCCATTTTTCCACTCAACAGGGACATCTCCAAAATGCTAGGACTTTTCAGCAGTGATGGAGAGAGGCTTGACAACTACATCAGCCAGTTCCCTCAGGACCCTGGGATTCATGTCATCAGGTCCCATAGACTTGTACCTGTTTAAATTCATCAGGTGGTCTTGAACCTGCTCTTTATATATATCGGGTGGGACTTTGATCCCCCAGCTTCCATCTATGGGTTCAGGGAAATTAAAGACTTGGGAAACCCATCTACCAGTGCAGACAGAGGCAAAGAAGTTGTTGAGTACCTCAGCCTTCTCTATTTCTGTCATTGCCAATTACCCAGATACAGAAACTCTCTCCTAATATAGGAAATAAGCCACCTATAATTGGTTACACACTGCTATTTTCACCCCTCAGTCTATTTTCACAAATGTTAAAGGTGCATGGTGGCCCTTGGGGACAACTCCTGTCACCCCAGCTCAGCAGCCCAAAGGAAGCTGGGTCTTCTCTTGCGCTCCTCCTCGAGGCTCTGTGTAGAAGGGCTGCCACCTCTCATACAAGGGCTGGGGGATGGGAAAGAAGCACTCACACAACCCCTGAGAATGAGCAACAGAGTTCTTTATTGCCAGGACATCTTGCAGGTGAGCCTGCTGTATGTCCATGGTGTTTGGCGGCTCTAGCTAATGCTTGGGATGGAGCCTGTGTGACATGTAGGGAGCTCGCCGGGCACTGCTGCAACACTGTTGGTGGGCTCGGATGTCAGAGAGTGAAGACATGCCAGGGTAGCTGCAGGTCTGATCCGGCCGAGGTGGATCTACTTCCATTGGTTCCTTCATGTCTGCTGGTGGATCCACCTCCATGGGCCCCACAATGTTTGGCAGAAGGACAAGCCACTCCTTGCCTGGGACTGCCCAAATGGGACGCCTTCCAACTGGAATGTTTACAGGCCAAACCAGGGGCTTGTCCACTTCCACCCCTAGGTCCCATGCCACTGTCTGGCTGATTCCCATTTGTAGGTTTGATGCTTCCGTCTGGTTTATGGCCACGGCTGGGTCCCACACTGTGTTCCAGACTATGGGCAGGTGTCTGCTCCCTGTGGCTGTCTGCCTGACGCTCCTGCCTTCGCCCCATGCTGCCGTTGTGCCACTGGGAAGGACCAGGCCCCCTGTCACTGTGTGGCTGAGGGGGCGGCCTGTTCTCCACGTCGTTGCGGTGCCAGTGGTACCACCTGTAAGTGACTGTGGGCTGTGTGTCAGAGGTACCTCGGGCACTGGTGTCAGTTGTGCCACAGGTGCTACCCCTCTGCCCATGACACTTCTCGTTAGGTGCCTTCATTCTCGGTGCTTCCTTGGACTGCATTGCTGTTCTCTCACACCGAGGAGGCCTGCCTCTCGCTTTACTGCTTCTGGACTTCTTCCTGCCACACAAGCTGGCTGTCAGAGTGCTTTGAAGCTCAGAGAATGGTGGGCCAGCTGCAGGGGTCCTGTTTTTTAGGGACTGGAGCAAAGGTGGGGCAGTGGTGGCCACTGTGACCACAGCAAGCCTCTGTGATGGAGTGACCCACACGTGGCCAAAGGCAGCTGTGTTGGGAGCAGCCTGGAAGATGACCTCACGTGGAAGAAAGAGGAGGGTTGGGGAGGCTGGCTCCCCTGGGTCATTTGGCTTGCCAGAGAGAAAGGCTGCCCTTCGGCCACAGGGACTGCCCTCCACCTCCCATCCTGTGTCCCGGGTTTATTTTTAACACCGTTTTTTAGGTAATTAAAATTAATTTTTGGAAAAGAATGGAGTCAAGGTGCATCTTCAGCCCTAGTTCCCATGTGCGCTTTGTGCTCTGAGTGAATCTAAATCTCCCCTCCATTTGTTCAAAGCCATCATTCCTTGTTTCATCGCTACACTCCCTGATAGAGTCCCTCTCCAGCTTTCTTTTAGGCCAATTTTATGGGTTAGGTTAGGTGGCAAAACTGCAGGACCTTGCAAATTGCAGCCTTACCTACCTTATTCCACATATTCTACACGATGCTTTCCAGCTCAGGCTCTATCCTCTCATCATTGTAACATAGAATCATAGAATCATTCAGGTTGGAAAAGACCTCCAAGATTATCTGGCTCAACCACCCCCCTACTGCCAATGTCACCCACTAAACCCTAAGCACCATGTCCAACCTTTCCTTCCCAGGGACAGTGTCTACCATGATCCCCAATACCTTTTCTGCAAACATCACTTCCAGCCACCTGGCTTCCAGCATCTACTAGTACAGGAGATTTCTCTTCTCCAGGTACAGGTCTCAGTATTTGCTTTTGTTGAACTGCATGATGTTCCTGTCAGCTCATTTCTCCAGCATGACATATTGAGATTATTTAATTTCCATAATGATTAAAATTTATTATTGCTGAAGAGTCACTGCAAAACACATGAATTACTTAACATGATTTAAAGCTTTCTCTTAAGTACAAAGAGATGTCTTAAATGGGCTTATAATATTTTACTGTTATTATATAAGATACATGAACATGAAGGCAGGTATCATCAGTCTTAAAGACTTATTCTGAAGAATTAATTTAAGTCTTTAAGAATTCTATCTCCAGAAGTACAAAATATTCTCACCTCCAAAAATGGTAATAAGGATAGCTAATTCCTTGCTAGATAAGGCTAGGGCTAGCTTTGTGACTCAAGGTCACACAGGCTATATGCATTCAGATGTCTGGACCAGCTCTACATCTTCCTCCTCTCCCATGTCCTTTGTCAGACCTTGCTGTGCATAGTCCTGTCAGAAGAATATACTACTCACTTTTGAGGAAAACAAATCTATCTTTTCATTATTGGAACAAACCTCCAAGGGAAAGCCCCATGCAACCCTAACCTTAACTAAGCATGTGTGAAGTCAGATTGTGACAGGGCTTCAATAGAAATGGAAAAGAGACTCATAGCTGACAGTCATTACTACATTAATGGTAATGTAATACTAAATTTTCATTTCTGCTTTGGATCAGCCTAACCTACATGGTAAACAGAGTCAACAAGAAAGTAAGCTATAATGCTTAAGGCATGAAAATCGCAAAGACAGATTGATCCTCTCTCAAAGATTTCAGAGACCAAAAAGCCCTACATTTATACTGATTAATTTTGTTTTATAAAGATTGCACCAGAGTGTCGTTTTTTCTGGTCTTCCTAAAGTATTTCAAAAGCCATCACGTGTAAAGAGAGATTATTTTCCACATTTCCACTGCCATATGTTGTTCAGTTATTTCATGGACTGTGTAGGATTCATTAACCAGTCTTGTGGATGGAATCACTGCAGTGAACTGATCATTTCTGTATTGCTGCCTGGGGCCATGATGTTCTTAATCATAGTCACTATTTGATTTTTTTCAAGATGAAGAACCACCAAAAGTGTAGTCCAATAAATGTGTGTTTTGAAGAAAGAAAGAGTATATAACCCAAGAATTATTTCATTGGTCAATGGCACCAAAGGCTTTGTCACTGTGCAGGAAACTGAGGTTGGTATAATTTGCAGAGGTACAGCAGAAATATTACAAAAAGACTAAAAATCGAAAACAGTACCTTTACTATTATTATTATTATTATTATTATTATTATTATTATTATTATTATTATTATTATTATTATTATTATTATTATTATTATTATTATTTTCTCTGAAAACTGAACTGAGCCTCTTTTTCTGACTATCTATTGAGGGGTTAAGTTATAAACTGTAGATGCTAATTTCTGAATGTTAATTTAAATCTTCTCACACACTGTAGACAATTGCTGCAATCTAAATTCCCCAGTACACACCACCTTTGATTTGGTGGTCTTTTAACTAAGCTTCCCCATTCCTGTTCATGTCTAGAAGTAAATGGGTTTAACTTACTATTTTTGCATTTCTTTACTTATTATCCCAAGTACACTGCCAAAGTACCTAGAGGATCTAGGTAATGCCAAGAACATACAAATGAAGTTTTCAATTTCTTTGTCATATGCTGGTGAAGAATAGATGGTCCTTTTGGCCTTTTCTAAACACGTAGTTAGAATTTGGTAAACATTAACTGGATACAAAGTGCAGATGGTTTAGTTAATTAGAAAAATGAAGAAAAGACTATAGAACTGTGGAAAGAGATGGCAACAAGAAATGGAGAATATGGCAAGCAGAAATAAATGAAGCGGGCGCAAGAGTACTAGAAAGAGAAAGGTGGGAGGGGATGGAAACACAGGCCTCAAGAGCATGAGGAGGAGGCTCCTCAGCTGGGAAAAAATGAAGCCAGAGTTGGAAAACACCACTAGTGTCCAGTGCCTATGAAGATGTGCAGCTGCTTCTGCTTTGGCTGAATCTTTTATGCAGCTGTTGGCTCTGCCTAGGAATGCCTTCTGCCTCTGAGGCCATATGATACACATCTGTATTGGAAAGAGATAGAACACTAGCACGACTTTATTTCCATACCAAATTGTGTTGTCACATTGGATGAATATATAAATGAATAATAATTTTAAATAAGTATGATTATATTTCAGTTTAATTAATTAAAGATTCCCTGCTTATTTTTATTCATGTCCACTGTCTCCAGCTTCATCTGAATCTTCTCACTTTTCCCAAAAGTCCTTCCACAGTAGGTATGACTATACTCAGACAGGTACATTTAAAAACACACAGTAAGAATAGTTTCCTTGTCTAATATTCATCCTCCAAAGGCCCAGGAGAAAATAAAAATAAAAAAAAAAATAAAAATAAAAATAAAAATAAAGGTCATTTGCAAAAGCAGTGCATCTGGACAGGTGCTATAAGATTATTCATTTTAGTGCACCAGGAATTAGTTCTTGGGACCTGGCTGGTGCTTCCAGCTGGAGAGAAAGCAGTGGAAAAAGGAGTGAAGATGGGACAGAGCCTTGAAGCACAGTATTTTCTTTTGCTGCTGCTCCTGAGAGGGTGTGAGAGATGGTGATTTTCCCCACTCTCCCTGCTTGCAATTGCTTTGCTCTTCCTCATCTCTGTAATACTGACAATAATGAGTGATTCTGCTTTTGCTTAGAAGAGTGTGTGCAGACACTCCAGAAATTTTTGGATTAAATTTCAATAAAACATTCCTGTTTTAAAGTCTCTCTGTTCTTTCTGTCATAGCTGCAGCATCAGCACCTGGCCTGATGTATCCCACTGCATAAGAGAAAGATGGACTGGCTTTTTAAAGGCAAAGATGGGGTATGTATAAGACGAGGAAAGAAGAATGGAAGCACCAAAACAGCCTTTGTGGAGTGGAATGAAAAAGAAGCAAAGATTTTTTTTTTTTTCCTGGGGTCAAGGTAGAGTTGATGGAGAAAATGCAAATGAATTTAACCATTCATGCATCTCTTCTCATTAATTAATCCCTTATGGGGTGCATACTTTTCCAGACACAACAGGACTATCTGTCTGTACTGTTGTACTGAATACCTGTGAAAAATGAGACATGACATCCCATTAGAAAGAAGATTCCCATTCTCCCAGAGTTGTACCAGATTATTCATAGAGTTGTAAGCTACCAACATAATCGGCTTTACACTTTACCTTTTGTGTTACAGGAAGTTATCTCTGGGCAAACAAATGCTTCTGATTTTATAGGTGAAGGATATGCTGCTATTTAAAGCTTTCCAGAGCTCATGCATGTGACCCTTGTATGTTAAATTTTATACAGAAACAACAAAGATGTAGAATTTTTTCACATTTAATAGTTCTGTGCATGTAGTATAAAAAGTAGTCTGGTCAAATAAGACCAATATTGGAGGCTTTTAGACCCCTGTAAATCAGATGAAGCTGTGTTAACTACACAGTCAATAAAAATTCAGTCTGATAGCTACAGTCCTGTCCAATGCTTTCTAGTAGAAGAAATACTTAGAGAAAAAGTAAGGTATTAAAATGTGGCAGAAATACATAAACAAAGCTATGCAAATTGTTTTCATCTGCCTATGGTAGAAGATGCCAATGCTTTAAGTTAATATTACTTAACTGCCATGGGCATTTTTCCCCATCAGGCTACCTTTAGACTATCTAAACTCAAGTATATAAAGCTGTGGTGCCTGAAAGTAATGAAGGTTTTCATTAATAAGTAGATATTCAGTCTTCATTAAGGCTTATGATGACATTAGCAAGCATGCAATCTTGTTGGAACAGATCTGTAGAATGAACAGAATGGACAGAATTCTGACTACCAGTGCCTGCACCATACATTTTTGCAGTGGGGATTACTTTGAATTAGCTATTTTCTGGTCCTATGGATCAATTTAATTTATAGTATAGAAAGCAAGAGGAATTCCTGAAGAACATCTTTTGTCTTAGCTTCATCCATAAGCAAATCTAGTTTAGATGTTCTGCGACTGCTCAGTGCAAACCAAGGCATGCGTTGTAAGTAAGGATACACAAGCAGAGTCTTTTTAAAAACCACTGGCATGCTTTTTTAGGTGCATCCTGTTTTACTGAACATTAGAAAATCTGTTTTGTGACACAAGAATCCAAGAAATTCAGTTTTTTAAATTATTCTTAAAGCTCAAGTAAGAAAGCTCCATCCCACTGTAGGTGTAATGAAGCTGTCATGCATACAGAACATGTAAGACAAGCTCCAAATAACAGTATTGTTGGTTACATGGTCTTGGATTATCAATTTTTAATTTGTAGTTTGAAGTGACTAGGCATACCTTCCAGAGCTGAAGATGTGCCATGCTCTGCATAATCTGGTCTCATTTACAATACTCTAGTATGTTCTTCATCATAATTATTCTGAGGTTAGAGGTCTGGTCTCTAGAGATGACTGCAGTTTAATTATGTTTGGTTACCAGCGAGTCACCTTCTGAAATTCATTTCAGCACAGAAAGCGGTATAAAGATATTATTTTATTTTTCCACTTCATTAAAAGAAATCTTAAAATAATTTAGGTTTGATGGATCTCAGAAGGCCATCTGGACTAGGCCCTGTTCAAAGCAGGGATAACTTCAAGTCTGCTTCATAATCGTAAATCTTCTTCCAGTAGTTTAAGGAAATCTTTTCCCACTTCCTTTCAGAGTGGATGCCTACCATCACATCCCTCACCTCTGATCATAATTTATAATCTCTCATTCTGTCCCTCAGCTTGTCCACAGTGCATCTCCATATAGCTGCTCCTTTGTGTAGAGTGAACTCTTCCTTATTTCACTTGTTTCTCCTTCCTGAGGACATGTGTAGTCACAGGACCACTCCAATCATGTGAGCTATTCCACCATGTCTCTGTGATCCCATTGAGGTAATGGCTCTGCTGAGGTAAGAGCCATTTATTTTCATCCTCAGAGCCACATGCCCACTCTTGGCATACGTGAGAGCCTCAACAGTCTCTCTACCGTATCTCACACACACCTTGCTTTCTACAAGCAATGAACTTTCCAAGACAGCAAATCTGCACCTGCAGTTGGAGAAAGAGCTTTCTTCCTCTTATTGAGTCCATAAGCTTCCAAAATTCATTATCATTGAGTCTCACATCTTCACTGCCTCTAGCCTGACTGTCCCCTCTTCTGTGAAATGAAGAGTGTATCATCTTACCCCTACAATGTTTTAGCAAAGAACCTGTTGTTCTCCTGTTCATCCTGCCTTGCACTGTATAAGCTGGCCACCTCCATTCTTAGATCTTTCATCAGACAGCTAGGCAATTTGACCAAAAAACATCTTCCACTGACGAGGCAACTTTCTAGAACAGCCTGTAAAAGCAGCCTAAAGCATCCTATGAAAGGCCATATGACATTAGAACTACTGATGCTGAAGGAAATGCAAATTATAAGCAAAATATGATATTTAAAAATATCATTGTCTCTGTGAGAGGATAATTTAAATTATTTTGCATTTTATACAGGCCTTTATGCAGTTCAAGCCTAGATGTAGAAATAATTTCTGTTTATTTGAATAAGGATTTTAAAGACAAGAAAAAAAGTCAAACACAGGAACAGTCTTTGAGATAATCATCCTCGGTGTGTAAAATGTTGACTTTTCAGATATTTTCTCTGTGGTTCCTGGCTTTCACAGGGTTGTTTTAAGTTTCTTGTCTTCATGTCTCCAGCTGTATACTACTGTAAGCACAATCGAAGGTACTTGGATACTTGGAGGTTGCAAAGGGTCTCTGACTTTGAGTGCTGGCTCTGCAAGCACTCAACATGCCAAGTTTTTTCTTTTCTTTTTTTTTTTTTTTTGGTGGTCTCAGCTTTACTAATTATCACTGCCTCTATTTACACAAAAGCAGTTCTGTAAGAAGGAGAATTTTTATTTTATTTATTTATTTTATTTTATTTTATTTTATTTTATTTTATTTTATTTTATTTTATTTTATTTTATTTTATTTTATTATTTTATTTTATTTTATTTTATTTTATTTTATTTTATTTTATTATTTTATTTTATTTTATTTTACTTTATTTTTTATTTACTTGAAGCTAGATTCTTTTTGTGTACTCAACAAAACAAACATAATAAACTTCTTAAACCTAAAACAATCTACATAACAAATTAGACAAAAAACCAACCAACCAACCAAACAAACAAAAGTACGGCTATGAGACAGTTAAAACTACTTTGGTGGATAAATAGCCTATGATGGTTTTGGCTGTCAGGAGGAGGATGCACTTAGGAGTTTATGTAGTTAAGAGAGAAATTAGAATCAAGTCATCTTTACAGAGAAAGACGGGAGGAGAGTTAAAGACAACCTCTGCCTCAGAAGCAGTTTCACTTCCAGAGTTTTTTTCTTTTACATGAAAATTGAAAACTGCTCATGGCTTTAGCAACAGGCTTTCGGGGGTTTTGTGTGAGCCTTTTCATATGATAATTGGTAGATTCTATGGCAACCATTGAAAACGGAGGCCTGAAAACAAAAGCTGCAGCAGAAGAGGATCAGTACATATTCACTGTGTCTGCAGGAATAACGGCAGAGACTCTCTTCAGAAAGGTATCTGATGGCAGCCTGTCAAAGGCAGGGGTTTGTTTTAAGTCAGGCAGAGTTAACTCAGTCTGTAATTAATGCCGGATTTTATTACTCTGATTTTCACTCTACGATTTTTTATTTATATTATTTTTTTATTTTTTTTTCCCCCACAAAACCACATCTAGAGCAGACGTTCAGGTAATGAGTGGTTAATACTGGTCTGATCATACTTGGGAGTGAACAACTGAAGTGAGAGACCGAAAAGAACAAGTTTAGAGCCAAATGCTGTGACTTTCCTCGACTAGCTGCAGTCTTAAAAGAGACCTCACATGTAAGTTGTGCAAGCAGGATTTGACCTATAAGGGGCTGAAGTCATGTGAAATCAATGCTTAATTAAAGATTAAAGGTATGTATCCATTGATATAAAACAACAGTGTCATATGAGCAAATGGAGTTATGAAATATCAAGCCCAGTTGTTTGCAGAACAGCAAATTACAGTTTTTGAGATTGTATGTTTCCCACAAAGATAGAATTAGCAAATCATGTAGCATCATGTAACATGATGTTGACAGCCATGAAATACTCTGTAGGACAGACTAGCAAAAGCATTGCTGTTATTGACTGTGGGAAGAATATATGTTCGAATCAAGCTCGGCCTTGCAAGAAAACAAGCAAGCAAACAAAACCAACAAAAATCTATGAAGTGAGAAGTGATACAAAGTACAAAACAAACTGAAGAGGAAATAAAAAGATACCTCTTCATATCTGCTTTGTGATGTCACTATTTCTGTACTATTTAGTCTAGAAACCATTAAAATGCAGTGACACATAAAACTGGCAATTGTGGGTGGTCTTGCTATTCTTATTTTGAAAGTTTTGGTTTTCCCATGCCCATATCACAAGCTTTAAACAAATTAGTTTACACAAACCTCAAAAAAAAAAAATCATAGCAGAGGGTGAAAAAATTCCACTAATGAACATGGTGATACTTTCTCTGTTTGAAGTAATGCTGGGACTTTATTACCACAGGTTGTCAAAATAATGTTGTATTATAAGAACAGCACTACAAAAACAAACAAACAAAAACCAACAAAAGTATAAACAACAATCCCCACCCACCAACTTCATCACTTTTCTATTATTAATAACAGTAATAAGATGGAGAATGGTATGCCAGTTGTTGAAAATTATTAGTCTAGATAATTTTCCTAAGGCACTTGTTTTACAGAGCACAGGTTAACCATTGTATTTATAAATAAATGAGGAAAACCTCAATGAATGAGTACACAGCTCCTAAATCAAAACCAGGGTAGGATTAAGTTCAGATTCATTGACAATTGCTTTTGAAAACTTCAGATCCGCTTACGCAGAATCCAGGTGAAAAGAGAAAAAAAGAATTGAAAAAGAAGGTTGAAATTATCAAGAAGAGTGCTGTGAATAACAAGGTTCCATTATCAAAGAAGGATGATTCACACTGCAGGTTTATTTCTCAAATTAACTAGTTTATTTTAATATTTCTTCTCATACTAGTATGATTGTAAGCTTTCACACAAGTCACATTAATAGCTGTGAACATAGACTTTTCTCCTCTTTTTGTGGGATTGTGTCTTTGCTGTTCTGGATACAAGTTCTTTCCAGTCTGTTAGCCCTTTGTGGAATGGTGATCACAGAATTCTATAAAATAACAGGGCTCAGGGTTCCCACGACTCAGGCTTCTACATATGCCTCAACAACTAGAGCTCACCTCTCCTGTATCCTTTCCATTCAAGATCTCATGAATGGTCTGTGATGGAGTTGAAGTAAACAGGTCCATTTTGTAAAGGTTCCAGAATAAATATTAATTTTATTTTTATTTTAACATGAAGAATATGTAAATGCATTTAAACCACAAAAACTTCCCAAACTTCCCTGGGTCATGTTCCTGATTACTCTCTAGCTTTCCTCAAACTAAAGGAAACTTTAGCTGTCCAATCATCCTCTTTCTGCATTGGCTTTCTTTACACTGAATTATCTCCCTCTTCCTGACCCCTCTCTTCTAGTCCCTCTGAAACCTCTTATTAATGACTGTGGAGAAACTTTTCTTCCCTTCAAACTCACCTTTTCTTTTATAAAGTCATTCCTGACTAGCTTCATCATAGGAGTCAAACTCTGTTCTTCTTCCTCTAAGATATTTTACTTAATTACATCTTCCTAACTTCAGACTTAATAATAAAGCAAACAATCAAACAAAAATTACAGCCTGTATTTTATTTGCAGAGATTCTCCACTGAATGGATGGACATCAGAAAGTCTCAGTCCACTCATGTTAATGCTCACATAGGTGTAAACATTTCCTCTGTCAATTCTAGTGAAGATTATTTCAGTAGAGAGATGAGGAATGGGGTTGCAAAATGGGCCTTGGGAAGTATCATTGTATTTTGGTGCTAAAAATCCCACGTCAAACTGAATTCTCAAGCTGAACATAGTCAAAATCATTATTTAAGGTAAATTATGTTCTGGCCTATCTTTTTTATGGCAAAACATAATCAGCAAAGGAACTCTGTTTGAAACCTGGCACAGCGGAAAGGTGAGCTAAACAGCGTACTGTACTGTACAGCTAAGCTAACATGTTCGTAGCTGATTTTTTTAGTTATCCTGTTTATCTTCTCTACTCATTTAATTTCTCCTCTTTTTAGCTGTTCCATTCCCTCTTTTATTCTGGTTTGGATACCAAGGTGAGAGGTGTTGCTGAAAGACTAATTTGGATCTTTTCACAGTACAGTTGCTGTATTGGTGATGACTAAAGTGACTTCTGAGTTCTACAGTCACAGAATACAAGAATGGTTGAAGTTAAAAGAGACCACTGGAGGTCATCTGGTCCAACCTCCCCTGCTTAAGCAAGGACACCTAGGGCAATCAGACTAAATTTCTGAAGAATTTACAGAATTCATTATAAAATAATTTCACCAAAAGGAATCTGGAGAGAAAAAAAATAAAAATTTGAGACTGATCATTTACTTTAATATATCTATATATATAATTTTATTTTTCCTTCAAAAATGTCATGGTTTGAACTTCAGATTGTGGAAATTCCACTTTTTCTCTCTTCCTTTTCTCATGTTGTTTAGTGGATTTCCCCAAATACACTTCTGAAATACAAAAGCAGAAGTGATGAGTGGGGATTTGTGATGAATTCTGACATAAATATGAAGGAAAATAGTTTGCCATTTATTTACTAAGAAAGATGAGCTATTGTCTATTCCTCTGTGTGTAATTCCCTGTGGTGGTTTTCAGCCTTCTGGGCAGATGAACACCACAACTGCTCTTTCACTCCCCTCCTCAAAGGAAGAGTGGGAGAAAATACCAGGTAAAAGGACTCAAGGGCTGAGGTAAGGACAAGGAGATCACTCACTGATTACTGTCATGGGAAAACCAGATTCAGCATCAGGAGATAAATATAATTTATTGCTTATTAGTAACAGGCTAGAGCAGTGAGAAACTAAAAACAAAATACATACTCCCCCACCCCCATCGACCTTATTCAATGTCCTCCCCCCAAGAGGTGCAGGGGAATGGGGAATGGGGGCTGCAGTCAGTCACTAACACTTAATCTCTGCCACTCCTTCTCGGTCACTCTCTGCCCCTGCTACACGTGGCTCTCCATGGGCCTCACCTTCCTCCAGGCCACATCCACTTGCTCCACCAGGGGCTCCTTCACAGGCTGCAGCATGGAGATTTGCTCCATGTGGGACTCATGGGCTGCAGGGGGACAGCCTGCTCCACCAGGGGCCTCTCCACAGGTGCAGGGAAACTTCTGCTGTGTGCCTGGAGTACCTCCTGCCCTCCTTCTGCACTGACCTTGGGGTCTGTGGGGCTGCTTCTCTCATTTTCTCATTCCTTTCTCCCAGCTAATGTTGTACATCATCTTTTACTTTCTTAAATGTACTTTCACAGAGGTACAACCAGCATCACTTGCTTTGCTCAGATCTGGCCAGCAGTGGGGGTCCCTTTTGGAGCCAGCTGGAGCAGGCTCTTATCTGACATTGGGCAGTGTCTGTAACCTCCTCAAAGAGGCCACCCCTGCAGACCTTTTGCTACCAAAACCTTACACTGTAAACCCAATATATTCCCCTACAGGTTTGAACTTAAACTGCTAATTTACAGATTTCGTAGAAGGTTGTTCCTCTGTCAGTAACAGCAGATATAAGCACGGTCATGTCACCAAAGATTTTTTCATCCCAGACTTGTTCTTTATTCCTTGCGAGTAGTTTACATTTCTGTTGAGTTAGAGAGACCTTATGAAACAATATGGCCTTGATATAATTTTCATGTAAGTGTGATAGATATGTTTAAATAGCTCATGCCAAATCTGGTCATTAGTAACTGAATATGAATATAAAGGTCTTAGGTATCTACTATCATTGGGGATGCTCAAGACTGTAGAATATTATGTTCTTCTTTGCTTCTATTTCTTTGTCCCAAAGCATACGGCTTTCCTGTAAGATGTGTGCCACTTCTGATAACTCATCTTTGAAATAACATAGCATGTCTCAGACAGAACTAGATTACTATTATTTTTATACCTTTTATTGAAATAGATCAAAGAATGTTAGAGAACTTTCCTGGACACTGAGACCCCATCCTCTGTACTGCTAAAAACTTGTCACAGGCATGGAATGGCTCACACCTGCTACCATCCCCTAAATAAAACTTGGGCTAGATTTGGCATTTAGAAATAGATGAGAACAATTTCAATAAGCATTTTAAGCATTTGGATGTTGACAATATATTTTGGCGGGTAAATATGTTTTACACAATGGATGCACACTCCATATTTGCTATTTCATCTCAGTGCCAGGGAATGGTCCTTTGCTCTTTTAATCTACTAGTATAGACATTTCCAAAGCCTACTACTGTAAAGCCAATCAGAAATACTTCGGACAAGTTTGACCCAGCTGACACTGGACAGTGATTTGTATCATGTGGTTATGGTACTTTTGATGTGGTATGATGACTTCCAAAGCCAAAATGACTCTGTGATTGAAGGATATCCAAACTAAGTTAAGAGCATATTTCTCCACCCAGAGTGGGCATGTTTTTAGCATTACAAAACAGCAACCATATCCAAGGTGGGCAAATTGTGCTGATTCAGCTAAACTGACATAGGTATAGATTTAGTGGAACCAGTACCACTGCAGTACGCAAACACTTCCATTTAGGTTGTAACATATGCTATTTTCACTTAATGGAGGTGAAATTCTTACTGCCTTCACTCAGCTAATTTTTATTTTTATTTTTTAAAGTGATTTCCTACTGAACATTGTTATATATTTATATCATGCATATGAATTCTTCTCTACAGGTTTACTAAGGACTGAAAGTAGGCAAAGTGACTGCTGGCTTTCCTTGTTCTATTTTAAAGTTAGCTTGCATACATACACATCTTTAATTCATGCCGTAGATACCTTGTACTTCTTTTAGGGTCTAGATGAGCAGAATGTTTTTTTCAGCCAAGTTTCTGTCTACTCATTGGAATATTAAAAATGAGAAACATTCACATGTTGCTAAATCACAAAATCTATACTCAGCACAAGAAATATGACCGCACCAAAAATGCAGCTGTTCATTTGTGTTTTTATATTCTCCATGTAAAGCTCAAATAATGGCAACAACATTGAAGAGAAAAATTTCATTTTGGAGGATGTTCTGTGGAAAATTTCCTGCTTGTCTTCTGCAATGGGATGGAAGCATGATGTGATCAGCAAATGAGCAAACAGAGCAAACATCCAAAAAAAAAAAAAAAAAAAAAAAGCTTCTTTGTAGTAATAATGAACTATCTATCAAACTCTGCCTCTTTTACTCATGTTAAATACTGTGTCATTCTGTCCTACTGCTAAAGCAGAGATTTTCTGTCAGTGAACAGAATACCCTGCAGCAAAGGAATGATCAGAACTGGGCCTTTCTACCCCTGGAAGGAAATAATTAGTAGCAGAAAAAAAAAATAAAAAAAATTGATTTTACTTTTTAGAAGGGTCATTGATTATATTAAAACATGTTAAAGATTATGGCAAAAGGCCAAAAAATGCTGCATTTATAAGCATTGATCTTGCAGAGTCCTTCTCCTAGTCTGGTAGAGTTGAACTTTTTTAATTCTGATCCATCTTACTCTGAGCTCTATAATGTTCCTCTGTTGAGTGCTTGGCCACAGTCCACACCGGTGTATAAAAAATGATATTACGACACAGTTGCTAGGAAGAATTGTTCCTGAAAATGGAAGATGCCCTACTTAGTTTCATCTTAAAAGGAATTTTGCTGGGTTGAGGAGAAGATACAACATGTATGGAGGGCAGAGAGAAAGAAAAAGCTATCTTGTAGACAAAAAAATGAGAAGCATTCACATTTAGCAAAAACTGATAACAATATTAATGAAGAGAAAAAGGAGAAATGAAACTATCCTAGTGTTATGTTAACTTATGTTAGTATCTGTTTACTTTGTGAGAAAGACTGCCACGAGGCATTCTATCATAAGGGGGAGGATAAAACATTAATCATCCTAGAAAATCAGATCAGATCCTCTTTAAGACAACAGCATCCCTGTATGGAAGAAAAAGTTCAGTTTTCTCATTTCACAAGTTGAGAGACCAACTGTTGATTGAAATGGATGGTGTTTGTTATGGTTAAGTATTATTAAATGAATGTTGCCATGATACAAAAGTATAATTTTCTTATGTAACTGTGCATACACTACATTCCAAACAACCAAAAAATCAATGAAAAAAATACTTAAAACAAAAACCCCATTGAACTGAATATAGCCTAATAAAATATCTTAAGTTTTGCTTTACAAACATCCATACTGTACCCTTGGACAAGGTAAAAGGTAGAGTGAAGGAGATACTTTTGGGTGCTCTGATTTGACTGCTAAAGGTTGAAAATACCTCGACTTTGAACCCTTCTCTGTGAGTTAACCGAGAGCCTGCATGTCACTGTACCTTGGATACCAGGGCAAAGAGGCACAAGGTCAAAAAATGTATTGTAACCTTATTACAGGCAACATGGCTGGACTATCTTGTCCAACAACTATCCTGTTCCATGTTTTTAGTGAAAGCTTTCTAGCCCAAATGTGTCTATTGACCTTAGTCTGAAAGTCTTAAAAAAACCTTGTTAGATAATTGTGTCTTCTGGCTAACAGAAATAAAAGCACATTCACTTTCTCCCCTTTGGTCTGTATATTTCTATTTTATTTTTTAAATGTACCATATCTGCAGGCATCTTGTGTGGGCATTCAGAACCCCCATCAGTAAACGTAACTGTTTGGGGAGAAATTATTGCCTGGGTAAATTTACCTGGTTCTTTTCCCAACAGTCAAATGGCAATAGAGTTGAAAGTCTTTGTGCTGATGTCCATTCTGTGTGTATGTGTCTAACCTTCATTGACATAAGATTCTGTGGAACAGGAGCCTACAAGAAAGGTTGGGAGGGGAGAAGGGGGAAGGGTTGGGGTGGGGGAGGGGAAGGTAAGAAATAAATTATAAAGAAGGTTAACTAAAAACAATACTGTGTCCAAAGATATTGCCTCATATCTATGTTTTCACAGGACTGGTTGTTCTCTTCATATGGTACTTCATATAATAAAAAACTGATGCCAACATGTGCCTCGCCTTAGGAACGTAAATATTCCTCTCCAGATAGGAATTTTCAACTATTCAAGGTTAAGCATGTGTTTAAATGCTCTACTGGATGAGGACCGTCCTATTCTCTTAAAAGTACCTTTCTGTACTGACTTGATTCTAAAGGCCTTATTCCAGAACAGGAATGTGGAAATTTGCTCATACAGTCAATTGACAATAACTTTCTGATAGTGAAACTCTGATGTATTGATTGAAAATTTTGGCTATTCTCCCACAAAACTTCTGTTTTTCACTTCATTTCACTTCATTTCACTTCATTTTCCTAGGTCTGTGTGAGTGAAAAAGCAAAATGTAGTGTCAAATCACACTGCTCTGTGTTTTGTTGTTGTTGGCTTTGTTTGTTTGTTTTGTTTTAGTTTTTAGCCCAGGTCTCTGTACCATTGAATTCAAGTTAATTCTCTAATGGAAGGAAATGGAAACAATATTTGTAAACATTTGCAAAGCCTGAGCACATTTCAACAGTTTTTCACAGGTTTGCAATCAGTAAGTAAAGACGATTGTCAAATCATCTTTGTGCACCTTCATGAAAAAAATCAAATTATATTAACATCAGTATTATGCAACATTCAAGAAAAAATATGCAGATCTTTTTTTTCCCTTGCACACTGTGACTACTGCAGAGGTATTACAATCAACTGCATCGCTGATGGAGACGATAACAGTTAAGCATCAGATAGAGCCCAATCTGAGTCTCAGGTCACTACATGATTTCACAGGACTGATGGTTAAAAAATTATTTGCCAGTAAATGTGGTATGGCTGTTTCTAAGACTAAAATGGGATTCTATGAATTAGCTCTGACTCCTCACAACAATATTAGAACACTGATATTGTTCACAGAGCATGTGAGATAAAACTCATCTGTGAATGTTCATGCAAGTAGAGTGTATGGGAAAAGAGGCATGAACATAAAAAAGCCAATTAATTTTTAAATTCAAAGGAATATATGCAGACCATTTCTTTTTTTCTCCCAGCATTTTCACAGCCCTGAATAACACTATTCTAATGACAAAATTTAGCATTTTTATACTCCTGTAACTGATCTCTCCCATACACATGTTGCAACAGAAAATTCCCTGTGGATTATTTCCTACCTGTTATATCTATTTCTGGAACCTGAAAAAAAAAAAAAAAAAAAAAAAGTCATTATGCACCTCTTTTAGAAATAAGCACATAAGCTTTGAATTTTGTCACTACCTTTTAATGAACTGTCCTTTGGAGAAAGAGTCCTTGGAAGAGAGCCATTATAAAATACAGTAAAAATACAATTCCAGCTTGTTCTACAGATTGGAATGGGGGACTCTACTAGAAGAAACCTGTTAGATTTTACTGATCATCTGTTTTGACACATATTGACTTATTTTCACAGTCCCTGGCATTGAAATTGCCATGCAGCCAATACAGGAGCAATTTGAAATGTGAGGTGATCCATTACTCTGATTGCAACTAGGCAGGCAGCTCTGTGGACACTGGCAACTAAGTAATAGAGCCAAGGCTAGAGATTATCGTACAAAATAAAAATACAGCAAATAAAAATGAAAAGAAAGAAATAAACTCCAAAGGAAGTAAAGAGAACTATGAGAACATGTTCATAGCTAATAAAGCCTCTGTGAAATCAGAAGATTTTTTCTTAATTGATTTTGATGTGATTTGGACTGTACTGCAGAGGTAAACACATGAAACTCTGAATGAAGAGTTATTTAATAAACAGTGCCATAACTATTTACAGTAGTGTACTGGAAGACAGAAGGGGACTGGGAACCAGACTGCTGGACTTACAAGGAAATCTTCAGCTGTAAAGAAATTGCAGAGTTGTATTGAAAGTTGGCCTGGATGAAGCATGCTCTTGGGAGCCTGTATACAAGCTAAATATAGAAAGCTATTACTAAAAGTGGGAAAGTACTGTTTTTCTACCTCTCCACGATGAATAGTATTTGATACTATGTTCATAAGTGCTTTGTCCAGCTGAGGTCAAAGTGACTCCATCATAGGGTCTTTCCACTCCTCAGGAAAATTAATTCCTAGTAAGAGAGAACTGACTGCTGTGTGTCTTAATGTTACCCAGAGTCTGCCCTAAAATAGAAACTAATAGTGAATGGAGGATGTAAACACAGCATAAAACCTTATTTTGACCCAAAGGCCCTGGGCAACCTTGATCTACTGGGTGGCAACCCTGGCCATGGCAGGGGAGTTGGAACTAGGTGACCTTTAAGGTCCCTTCCTACCTGAGCCATTCTATGATTCCATGATTCTATGATCTCCGTTCTGTTTAGCTCCCATGAATGGGACAGCAGATATTTAGGAGACACTTTGCAACCTTTTCCAAAGCATCTTGTCTTACCTTGTGGTATATAATATATATATTATATATATATATATATATATATATATATATATATATATATATATATATATATATATATATATATATATATATATATATAATATATAATATAATATATATAATATATATATTTTTATAATATATATAATATATATATATATTTTTTTCTTTTCTGTGGTGACTGGTTTATCAGAGCATCAGGGACAGCTTTAATCTATTAATTAGAACTCACTAATCATAATAAAGACCATTTGATTTAAATTTGATGTATTTTGAAATTATTTATATTAGCGACTTCTCAGCCATTTTATATTGGTAGTAATGATATATAGCAAAACAACTTCTGTTTTCCAGAAAGATTTTGAATAAAGCATTTTTTAATGTAAAATGCCAAATTAGGGATTCTTTACTAATGACATTCAGTCATCTAGCATTAGCCTATGTCTACATGTGGGTGACTGAGACTGTGCTTCAAGTAACCTTTTGCACACTCAGTAGAGTTCTCATGCAACCAAGACATGCTCACATCCCTCCAAAAGAGAGAAGTCAGGAGAAGAAGCCCTTGCAGCTGTGTTTCCAGCACTGCCTGCTCCCCTTGTTAACCTTGTGGGTGGGTTATAAGAAGCCCCGCTCCTCCACTGGGGAACTTGGAAGACCATTTGCCCTTTCTTCTCAGACATGTAGCAAGCCTGGGTCAGCACACCACTTCTCTGAATGCCTGTGAGAGTCACCGTGCTTGTCAGAAGCATAATATGTCTTGGCATTTGTTCCTTAATATAGCTCAGCCTCACTGGAAACTGACATGTGGCTTGCTGTGCTAAATAGGCTGCATTTCCCTCAAACACTTTCATTTCTGTAATCCTACGTGTGCGATGTGCTGCCCTCAAGGAACCTTACCTCTATCACTTTGCTTCAAATTGGGCTGCTACAGCAAAATACCTTCCAGGAGAGAGGGTTAGGTTAAAGGCTTAGGCTTGTGAAAGAACCACTTTTTAATGGGTACACAGTTAGGCCTTCCAGATGCTGCTTCAAAGCTGGGAAACATTACCAGTAATGGGGAAATGGGGATACCACACAGGAAATGTTGGGTGATCTGGATAGAAAGTGGGATGGAAATTATCATTACAGTAGACAAGGTCATGTACTGAAGGACTACTAACTACTAAGGCTTTGAGATGTCATCGGTGGTAAGTAAGAGGAAAAGAAACTGGGTGCCTTAGTTGGCTACAGGATGACTGTTAAGCATACTGAGAAAGAAGCAAAGATTACCCTGGAATGAAAACTGAAGAAGGTTTTTCTGGAAGAGGTAAGAAAATATTACTGCCCTGTGGAGGACCCTTGGGTGGCCCTCACCTGAGAATTGTGCAGTTTTAGTCAGCTAAGTTCCAGCATGATAAATTGAAACTGGAATGAGTGGAGAGAATGGATAATTTATCAGGCAGGTGGAGCATATATGCTACAAGAGAAATCTAAAAACATGAATTTCATTAGATGAAATCTTCCTATTAGTAGGTCAGAGTGGGATAAACACAATGCAGGTGAAAGAAAATTTTTACATAAATAACAGTGTTGGCACAAGACCATAAACGTGCACTAATTCCTTGCAGTGTGGTGGAGAAACAGCTGAGCTAATCCTGAGAGCGGTGCCCACCAAACTAGTAGGCTCAAACCAAACAACCCAAGTGTCTCTTGACTAGGCACCTTCAGAATCTGTGGAGTTCCCTCCTATAGGTTTTCATGAGTTTAAGAATCAATCTAGTTAATCCAGGGAGGAAAAAAAAAAAATCCAATGAGATCTATTAAATCCAAAAACACGACTTTTGGCTAAGGAAGTCCCTAAGTTGGGAATGAACTAGAAAATCCTTGAGCTAGGGAGTTGTGATAGTTTCTGGAGGTTGTAGACACATTAACTCCATTGTTATTCAATTGGACTTTCACAGCTAAAGACAGAGGAACATAGAGAGGTTAGACAAAGTTTTACTATGAGCTTGATTGGCCCATTTTATGTTTCTACATAGCTTCAGCTAGCTCAGTTCTTGGGAGTGCTCTTACTATGTGCCAAAAACTCAGCATATGCTAACCCACCTGTTTTCTTGGCAAAATATATGGAAAGCATACAGTTTACAACACTGGTTCCAGAAAAAAAAAAAAAAAAAAAAAAAAGGAAACAAAAAAACAATAACAACAAAAAAAAACAAAACATACATTTTCCCATAAAGCAAGAACAAAGAAAAAAAGAAAATGCTAACCTAAAAACAAACCAAACCAAAACAACAACAAACTATTTTTGTTGCTGCTAAATAGAAGTTCATTGGATATTTCTCATGAGGAGCTTCTTTCCTGACTCTGGTCTCCAGAAAACAGGAATATTTGTCAACTCACTAGACAATGACTTCAGTGTGTAAGGAGAGGCTGTTTTAAAAGGTATGATGAGAAGAGCAGAAAGCAGAGGCTTTATGACACAAATAACCTTGGTGCAGAGGGTATCCAAGATGCTATGGAGTAAGTCAAGATGAAGCAGTATATTAGACCTTAACAGTGAAACTGGCCATTTTCAAGGGCTGAAAATGGACAGCTATAGCAGAAATTATTTTGGCATCTTTGCTACAAAAGTGACAACTGCAACACAACAAATGAACACAATGGTGGATGAGACTTGTGGATATGAAATGTATCTAGGAATCAATTTAGTAACATGAGTAAGTGATCGATCTCAAATCTTCATCTCCTCCCCTAGGGGACACCTATCCATTTCTGTATAACTAGTTCTTTTCCAAGCACACATTGAACAGAAGTGAATGTTTGAGGAGTTAATAGATTGTCTATTTTATTTTTTATTTTTTTAAATTTATGTATTTAGTTTTAATCATAGGAAGAAGGGACCTAGTTAGTGCTGTATGACACTGTACCCAAAAGAGAGAAAATGTGTTTGACATGAACAATTAAAGAATTACCAGTCTTCAAAAAAAAAAAAAAAAGTTCCTCTTTACCCTCTTGACCTGTTTTTGGTTGGGATAGAGTTAATTTTCTTCTTAGTAGATGGCATGGTGCTGTGTTTTGGACTTAGGAGAAAAATAATGCTGATAACAGGGGAAGTCTCAGTTGCTGCAGAGCAGTACTTACACAGAGCCAAGGCCTTTCCTTTTCCTGGTTCTGCGTGGCCAGCAATGAGGCTGGGGGTGCCCCAGGAGCTGGGAAGGGACACAGCCAGGACAGCTGGCACAGGCTGCCCAAAGGGATGTCTCACACTGTGTGGCGCTGTGCTGAACAAAATAAATAAATAAATATGGGGGGAAAAGTGCTGCTTGGGAAGAGCTTGGGCAGGTGGTGAGCAATTGCATTGTTCATCTCTTGTTTTTTATATATATATATGTATAATTTAATACATTATTATTAATTTCCACCTCCTTTTCTATCCTATTAAACTGTCTCAACTTCTATCTTAACTCTTGAGTTTTACTTATTGAGTTTTATTTATTTCCTCCCCCCCCCCCAATTCTTTCCCCCATCCCACTGGGGGAAGGAGGGGAGTGAGCAGACAGCTTTGTGGTGCTTAGCTGTCTGCCACATTAAACCTCAACACCTCTGTTATTGGATATATATATAGGATAAATACATATAGTATATATAGGATATATATAGGATATATATAGGATATATATAGGTTATGTACATATATATATTCAACTTTATATTTTATTGTTTACTACTGTAATTCTAGATGTTCTATTTATTTATGCACTAAATATTAATTCCCTTCAGAAGTTATTTGTCTTAACATCACACAAAACAGTAGCAAGAACACCCACACATTTCACTTTTTATTGGTTATGAATGTTTCACTGCTCATTGCAAAGGCACTTTCCTTGTACATGCTAAGGAGAGAAAAATTCTGAAGCCATTCTGCTTTCTGCTGACTCTGACTCTGCCTGCTTTCATCAAGCTTTATGTTTTTATTTCTTCTCAGAGAGGAGAACTTCACATCTCAGAGAGAACTGAACTTCACATCTTCACATGTTAATTCTTCTGTGCACTAACACTGACTATGGCTTTCCTACTTCTTCATGTAGTCCAGTCTAGGTGAAATAGCACCACATTTAATGCAGCAGTATTTTTTTTTCTTACTTTTTCTCTTTCCTGTGCTTTCTAAATCCTAATGCTATGGGTGGTTAGCTGACTATCACTATTTGTAGAGCAAAGATCTTCACTGATCTGCCACAGTCAAGCCCAAGTCCTTTTTATGACTTGAGGCAGAGGATGCAAAATTCTTTGGCCTATGAGACCTGGAGCATGCTGTCTGCCTCCTGATTACATGTCAGGACCACCGCGCTCCCCCAGGAGGAAACCTGGAGTCATGGACCAAATCTGAGGCTGGTAGAAGAAGGCACCTTGGGGACCACCTCCACCCACTTTACACACAGCCAGTGAGGTGTTGAAGCAGCATGAGTGGTTCCAGCCTTGGCGTCACCAAAAGTCCCTTCTTCCCACGTGTTGAAGGACAATACATTCCAGGAATCAAGGTGCCTCTTGAATCTTCTTATCCAGAAGGCTTTGCAGAGATGGGAGAGAGAGGAGAAGAAAGGAAGACAGAAACAAGAGGATCCAGGAGCTTGTGGCAGAGATTACTTTAAGTGGCTGTGCCCATCACAGGAAACACCAGTCCCAATGAGGCTTACAGCAGAATTTGTTATCTTAACTATAGATGGCATTACTTGTTCCCCATGTTCTACCTCAAAAGGTATTCTTTTTCTATGGAAAAAGAATAACAAGATAAATATGAAAAAATACGTTAACATTTTCTTCTGTATTACTTTGATTTCGATAATTGACTCCTTTTAACTTTTGTTTGATTCATTCTTTGGAGAGTTTTTCATCAGTAAACTATCTGTAAGATAACAGAAGTTCTTCAGTTAGAATATATTTTTATCAGGCCATTATGGTTATTAATTATTTTGATGGTGAATTAGTATCTTGAGAGGGTAAAAACTATTGTATTTTGAAAATATCAAAAAGTCATGCTGCAGATATGTTTATTTATTAAGAATTTCTTAGAATTTTAACATTTTAAATGTTATTTTTTTTTTTTATTTTTCTTTGATTAATTATTTTTAATAAACATGTCCAGGTCTCAGTAAATGTTTGAGATTCCATTTAAAGATACTCCCTGCTCTAGTTTTTATATTAAAAATATCAATTCATTTTATAAAACTTTTTTTCATTACAATGACATAAAAATACATTTCAGGCAGGTCCCATGTTTTCTGACCTGTAAATCACAAATGGGAAAACCTTGTGGATTATTATTTTTTTTAAACATTTTCTTATTCGGTGATTTCTAATTATACATAACAACATACTCTCTCTGGAGAGCAGTCCAGTATGGTGTCTTTTTTATATTATTTGGAAAATCATCCATTATTGGACTTGTATTCAATTAATGTTTATTTTCATTTACATTAAGAAATTATGTAGGGGATTCTTAATGTTTTTGTCTTTGGTCACATGACTTTCTGGGTCTACTTTAAAGTTGTTTCACCTGAAAGAAAAATAAAATCTTTAACTCCACATTTCATTTTTATTTTATTTTATATCTATTAATTTCTTCCTCCTTTTATTTTTTATTGATGGGAGTTAGTGACTTTGGCTCAGGGAAGAGCTATTGAAATTATATACAAAGATGAAAAAAAAAATCTGTTTTATACTTAAAACATAAATTGCTTCATTCTACCCCTGCTCTGCAATCCCTTTTCCTTTAGCCTGCTGTGTGTCTCCGAATATATTCATTTTTGGAACAGTTAATTGACATACCAGATTCTTATTTAAAATGTAAGAGCTTTCAAACAAAATAAGTTCCATCTTCAGGCATCAGCAGCAAACAGCATCTGGATAGCAGAGCCAAGCTGGAGATGTGCAGCAGTACAAATCCTGGCCAAACATTTTTGAGAAAAATGATTTGATTCTCCTCTCTTGTCTCCAATCTGAGTGCTGCAGCTGTATTGTGCCTTGCACTGCGGATGTGTGACATAGTGCAAAGGTTGACACAATGCTGGGAAAGCTGAAAAAAAGTGAATGGGACTGTAAAACTCCCTCTCTTGGCTCAGTGGGGAGTCTTCAGAGTTTACTTCTGCAGAGAGGAGCTCGTTTTGAGTATTCCTTAAACAAAGCAACACAGTAAGAGGAGCAAAACTGCCTCCTCTCCTTTTGTTTGTGTCTTTTTTACTTTAATCACTCTCTTAGCATGAATATTGTACAGTTTCTCATCCCTTGAATGTAAACAAAGCTGCTACTCTCCTTGTTTCCTACAGGGCAACCCTGTGGAGGATTTCTAGCTCTCTTTAATATTTTCCTATTAATGATTGCATCTCTCAGAACATTATTCAATTGTTCCCACAAACTGCATGTGTGTACAAATACACTTTTAGAAGAGAATGTCTCTGCTGCAAATCATAGAAGTAATTAAAAGCTACAGGAATCTCAGTTACTCTGTCCAAATAGCCCTAGGCACATCCATAATTTGTACCTACACTCTTTTATGTTAATGATATTTTATTTCACCATCACACTTTCCTAGTACATGGGGCCCTAAATTGCCCTCCTAATAACCTTCAGCCCCTATTATCACAGATAAGAAATGTTCTGTATCTTGAGAGACATATGCTGTGGCCTTGAAGGATGTGTGTATAGATGGCACTTTTTACTAACATCTCTTTATGTAAAGTCTTCTAAATCATCTTGTGCAATTATAAAATATGATCCCTAACATCTTGAAAAAATAGGTTTAGCCTTGAAAACTGTATTGAAAACACTGTATGATTCTTTTTTGCTAGTAAATTTTGAATGCAAGTAGCCACATGTTACTTTAAAATCCCCACCCCTGTTTACCGAGCACTGTTGATTTGGCCAAAAGGAAGAAATTACTCATGACTACAGGAAGTGTTGATCTATTGAGCCATCCAGTATTATCCATGATGCTAGTCCTAAACATACTGGAATTCAGGTGAAAAATTTCTCATGACCCCAAGAGCCTTAGGTTTTAAGCCTGCTCTTTTCACTGTATCTTTGCATGCTTTTGGGAATGCAGGACAACAGATGAACCACTTTTCTATTCAAGTCAAAATGTTTATCACACTCACTGGTTCAAACCAAACAATCATTTTCCTATTAGCATTTAGCACCATGCATTACAGGTTACATAAGAAATATGGTGTACCCAAAAAATCAGTAGAGGTTGATAGAAGGAAAAGCAAAGTTATGCCTTGATTTTTATGATTTACAAGCAGTAGCAATCTATATGGCTTGCAAACAGACAAGATTTCACTTAAAACAGATCACAACTGGGACAGATAGCTTAAAGAAAAAACAAGGCATTGCAGCCTCCTGGAGGAGTTCATGGGTAGGAACAGTAGACACCAGAAAAGGAGTAAAAGAATTTGTCCTTTTTGCAGGTAACACTTGTGTGCTCAGGTTTAAGCATATTCTAGCTCCATTAAACATCTCAAGACTCTCCACATGCTTACAGTCATGCACACATTCTAGCACATGGCTGGTGCTGATGAAGAACACATTCCTCACATTGCCACTGAATTATCATGCAAAATTGTGGGTAAATGAAGAACTTCTTGGACAAATCTTCCTATCAATAAAATGGCATTCAATCTCACCAATCTGAGTGAAATCTCACTCAGATTGTTTCTACTGTACCCTGAATCACAGATCACAGAATCACAGAATTGCCTAGGTTGGAAGAGACCTCAAGATCATCAAGTCCAACCTCTGACCTAACACTAACCAGTCCTCCACTAAACCATATCACTAAGTTCAACATCTAAACGTCTTTTAAAGACCTCCAGGGATGGTGACTCCACCACTTCTCTGGGCAGCCCATTCCAATGCCTCACAACCTTCTCAGTAAAGAATTTTTTCCTAATATCCAACCTAAAACACCCCTGGCACAACTTTAGCCTGTTCCCCCTTGTCCTGTCACCAGGCATGTGGGAGAATAGACCAACCCTCACCTCGCTACAGCCTCCTTTAATGTACTTACAAAGAGCGATAAGGTCGCCCCTGAGCCTCTTCTTCTCCAGGCTGAACAATCCCAGCTCCCTCAGCCGCTCCTCATCGGACTTGTTCTCCAGACCCCTCACCAGCTTCGTCGCCCTTCTCTGGACTCGCTCAAGCACCTCGATGTCCTTCTTGTAGCGAGGGGCCCAAAACTGAACACAGTACTCGAGGTGTGTCCTCACCAGAGCTGAGTACAGGGGGACAATCACTTCCCTAGCCCTGCTGGCCACACTGCTTCTTGTGCAAGCCAGGATGTTGTTGGCCTTCTTGACCACCTGAGCACACTGCTGGCTCATATTCAGCTGACTGTCCACCATCACTCCCAGGTCCTTCTCTGCCAGGCAGCTTTCCAGCCAATGAAACAAACTGTGGGCCATGTGTAGACACAAAAGATGTAGAGGTACAGGGCTAAGCTGTGGGCTTGATTACCTGTCCTGCTTAAATGTTACCATGGTTTTGGGCAGTTTTGATGTGTTTTGAGCAGCTCTTTCACAGACAGTGCTCAGGCATGGTCAGGAGACAGATCCAGGTATGTTCCCAACAGACAATGGGATGTGGGGTAAAGCATCATCTGATGGGGCAGCTGTGCCATGACACAGGCTAGTGGACAGCCCCCCAGTCTCTTTGTTTACTAGTGTATTTGTAGACAAAATATAGTCTGAGGGTGGAGGATTTTGTGTGAGCTAATCTTCAGATTATTTGAAGAGATTACCTGCTTATCAGAGCTGCTGGAGCTGGTGAAGCTGAAACCCTTGGCACAAAGCTGTCTCCACTGCAACCCTCATGCCCAACCTGACTAAGCTCACTGTCACTCTCAGCTCCTCTTTTCCACTCAGCAACTGGGCAACAGACTAACTTGGCTAGAACTGGAGAGGCACAGATGGTACAAGGGTACCATCTCCAAATATACCAGATGCTTTAAACCCTGGAGTTTTTGTCAGTGTCTCCAAAACAGCTCTGTTAACAGTTTATGCAGTGGAAAAAATGAAAGAGATGTGAGAGACACTGAGTTCTCAAGTTGCTAATATTAAGCCAGTGCAACTTTCTTTCTTTCTTTCTTTCTTTTTTTTTTTTTTTTTTAAATAAATATATAAATAAAATCAGTAGATTCCCAAATTCCCAACAGCTTTCCTCTGAGCTGCACATTAAAACTGAGCTTACTGAAAGAAAATATTAAAAAAAAAAAAAAAAAAAAAGATAACTGACATTCTGTCTTGAATTAAAATTTGGTTGAATGATTAAGAAAAGAAAATATGTGGCAACAACTGAGGTCTTTCTAAGACATCTGGGATTTGTAAACAATGAGATAAAGTAATCAGAAAGCAGACGTGAAGCTCTTCCCAGCTTTGAAAGCCCATATATTCCACTGGGTATGGTGTCCTGCTCTTTCCCCCATTTCTTGTATCTTTGTTCCTGAGAAACACAAGTTTATACAGCATCCAGTATTCAGGCTGAAGAAAATGAAAATTTCATGTCGTCCAGAAGCCCAAAAAGAAAAAAAAAAAAAAAAGAAAAAAGTACTGTTTTTAACCTAATTAAGTAACGATGGTCTTTATATTTTCCACAGTTAACTCTTACATATTAAGTATATAATCATAGATCAGGTTAAGATTTGTCCTACATTAAGAAAGATTAGTTAATTAATTATTTTATTTTATTTATTTATTTTTCTGTTAATGTCCATGATTTTGCTCCTGTCTACATTCCTGAGATACAGCATGAACCTCGGATCCAAAAGTTATTTTCCTGATCTACTATTATTGCAACTACATTAAGAAATATGGTATAGAAAGTAAAGGATGTATGCAGTTCACTCCTACTACAGCTAAGTAAGTATAGTGTATTTTCCAGTATATACAATTAGAACATAACTTTATTGTGGCAGAAAAACAAACAAACAAACAAATAAAAACAACAGTAAAACACATTCTCTGGTTATGAGCACACTATACATTCTGTCTGTGAAAATGTAAGCAATAGAAAAAAAAAAGGTACTATTTTAATATTTCACTATTATACTTCAGTAGTAAAAATGTTACTTTATTCTCTGTTATTAAATGATGATTCATTCACACACTTCACATTACGAGTATACAAATAAACAAACAAACAAAATCAGGGAACTTAGCATGTTCTTTTTTTATAATAATTGATTTGCTAATTGGTTTCAATGTAAACTACCATATCTATCAACCTAAGTAAGCATACATCCACCTATGCTTCTTACGTGCTTTATTTTGTGTTGCTTCCAAAAACATGGAAAATGAAAAGGACTGATTTTGTTCTGTTCATAAAATGTCTCTAGCAAAGCCTCCTATAAGAATTTCATTTCACATGTAGAACAAGTAATCTACAATACTCAGCCACAGGTTCATAGGCATAGACACTACTATTTATTTATGTGTCTTAGGGTCAGATTCAAATAATGTTAAGGGATGCTTACTCCTGGGAGCAATCTTAAATCATTTGGCTTCCTTTCCCAGCTAATGGGTACTTTTGTGAGCAAGTGCTGCACTATCTAGCTCTGAAGTTCCTGATGATGTTGAAATGATACGATGCACTCAGGCCTTGTAAATCACAGTGTTGGCCTGTTAATTCAGTGATTAGCCTGGTGTAGGATATAAAGAAAGTTGGCAGTTTGACTGAAAGACAACTGATAAAACCGAATGGATAGAGAAATTTTGGCCTGGGTTACTTAATTTCTTGCCAATGTGCTATGGGTGTGATACTGCCCTTCTGTACAGCTTTGCTGTGAGAACAGTCATCCAGCAACTTTTTAACCTCATTTGAGGGGAACTGGAGGAGTGGGTAAAATGGAATAAAAAGCAGTGTTCAGACAATTTGGGAGAACATATGAAGAGTGCTGAAATAATTGGATTCAATATTTCTTTTGCTTGGTAAATGCAAATGTAAAAACACAGCAATAAAAGTATTCACATTTTTCTTGGGTAAGTACTACCAGGGAAGTAACATTTAAATGGAAGGAGGTTTGTACTTTCTGAAATGGGTAACCTGATCTGTGATGATCTGCCAGTATAAGTCACAACTCTTAGCGTGGAAAATCATTGAAAATGAACAAAAACCTTCCATATGCACAAATAAGAATAAGAATTTACGTGTTTAGATTTAAAATGGCCTAAATTGTACATAGTTTTCCCAAACACTAATGGGAATGTGTGTGAGAAAATGTCATGAAGTCATGAAGTGGCATACAAATAAAATAATATATATACATAATTATATGTATATATAACATATATATAACATATAGTTATATATAGATATCTATAGTTTTAAGTAAAACAACAAAATAAAACAGGAAAGTAATCATAAAACGTTTTTTAGACAGTTTTCCTTATTGCTCAAAAGTTGGAAATGTAGAATAGTTCACTTAAAAGTCTTTTATGATATTTCTAGTATGATTTCCCAAATTCAGGAAGTATGGATGAACAGTTTCCCTGTCTTGTGGTTTATCTGAGTAGATATTAACAGTCAGTGATGGATACACACCAACCACAGGAATGAGTCAAACAGAGGAAATTAATTCATCATTAAATAAGATGAACTCACTTGAGACATCTTAGCAATCAAGACAGGTTAAAATATGCTGTTGTTGCCAAAGAGGAAATATGCATAAGTAGGCATGGGAATAATGCCTGTATTTTGCTGGCTCTAGGAAGTTATTACAGAAGAACTAAACTTACTTCTGTGCTAAGAATTTCAGATACAGTCAGCTGGGAATGACCATAAAAAGTATAAACCATTCCTCATTATTGAAGGGTAAATTCCAAACAGAATTAATATCTGGAAATCCCCTGAGTTTTTAACATCTCTTTTTATGTTTAATGTGAAATGCATTTTGTATAGCTGATAGGGAATAAAGCAGCCAAGGTAACCAGGCTATAAAAGTATTTATTAATGCGTCATGAAGAGGAAGTTCAGCTTTGGTCTCTAATATTAAACCACAACATCCTTGGTGGTTTGTTCCCGAAAACCGTAAGGTGTATATCTCCTGTTTTGTCCTGCAGCATTTTAAAGGGGAAATACACTGAAATACAGTTTGTGAAGCACTACAGAGTACAAATCTTATCAGGATCATTGTGGTTCAAAGGAGAACAAGACCCTCTGTTACCTCCATCCACAGGTGAGGTTGTAATTTTGGCATTTGCTTTGTTCTGAGTTCAACCTCTGATCTAACACTAACAAGTCCTTCACTAAACTATATCACTAAGGTCTAAATCTAAACGTCTTAAACGTGACTGAACCACTTCCCTGGGCAGCCTATTCCAATGCCCAACAACCCTTTCAGCAAATAAGTTCTTCCTAATATCCAACCTAAACCTCCCCTGGTGCAACTTTCAGGGAATTAAAATAGTTCAGAAATGTTGACATGAACTATTTTGAGCAAAGCAAAACACTGTACTATTCCCAAATGTAAATGTGACTTAGGTTAGTTAGCTAATTGTTGCTAAGTTTTGGCAAACATGACTGGAAATGAGAAATTATGTTGGATTCTGTACCTTGCTGTTAAAAGTAAAGTCTAAGAGTATGTTAGGATGACCAGGTAGGAAAGGACTATGTGGGTCTACAATTCTAATGATTATAACAGCTATTTTTTAAATCTAATTTCCAGACTAATTTTAGTCATAGCTAATTTATAACCATTTAGCCTTGGGTCAAAATCATCTGCTGGTTAAAACAGTTTGTTTCCAGGCCTGCTGTTTGTTTTATATGTAACACAAATAATAATTCTCCCTCAGTTTCCCATTTTATTGGACTAGGTAGCTTTGATGTTTTTGCCATTTCTCATAACATAAACTCTGCATTTCCATCATGTGGTTGTATCTCACCTGTACATCTGCTCAACTCTCGAAACAGGTGACTGTGATGGACTGGAACACCCGGATTTTATTCTTCCTTTATATTCCAGTATCACCCAGCATATTGCACCATTTAGTGGTATGATAGAATCATACAATGTCTTGGGTTGGAAGGGACCTGAAAGACCATCTAATGTCAACCCCCTGTCATGGGCAGGGACACTTCCCACTGGAACAAGTTACCGAAAGCCCCATTCAGCCTAGCCTTGAACACCTCCAGGGATGGGGCATCCAAAGCTTCTCTGGGCAACCTGTGCCAGTGTCTCACCACCCTCATAGTAAAGAATTTCTTCCTAATATCTAATCTACATCTACCCTCTTTTAGTTTAAAGCCATCCCCCCTTGTCCTATCACTACACTCCCTGATAAAGAGTCCCTCCACAGATTTCCTGTAGGCCCTTGTTAGGTACTGCAAGGCTGCTATAAGGCCTCCCTGGAGCCTTCTCCAGCCTGAACAACCTCAACTCTCTCAGCCTGTCTTCACAGGAGAGTAGCTCTAGCCCCTTCATCATCCTCATGGCCCTCCTCTGGACTCATCCTAATACTTCCATGTCCTTCTTGTGTTGGGGAATCCAGGGCTGAACACAGTGCCCTAAGTGGGGTCTCAGGAAAGCAGAGAATAAGGGGAGAGCCACCTCCCTTGACCTGCTGGCCATGCTTCTTTTGAAAGCCAGTTGGCTTTCTGGGCTGCAAACACACATTGCCAGATGATGTTGAGCTTCTTGTCAACCACATCATTCTCCTCAGGGCTGCTCTCAGTCCATTCTTTGCCCAGCCTGTATTTGTGCTTGGGATTGCCCTGGCCCAAATGCAGGACCTTGCACTTGGCCTTGCTGAACCTCATGAAGTTCTCACAGGCCCACATCTCAAGACTATCAAGGTCCCTCAGGATGGCATCCCTTCCCTGCAGCATGTCAACTGTACTACACAGCTTGGTGTCATCAGCAAACTTGCTGAGAGTGCTCTCAATTTCACTGTCCTTGCCATTGGCAAAGAAGTTAAACAGTGCCAGTTCCAATACTGACCCCTGAGGAACACCATTTGTTATAGATCTCCGCATAGACATTGAGCTATTGACTGCAACTCTTTGAGTGCGACCATTCCTTACCCACCAAGTGGTCCATCCATCAAATCCATGCCTCTCCAATTTAGAGACAAGGATATCATAAGCTTTACTACTTTTCAGCATTCCCTAAACTTAGCACAGACACAGAGCTGGACTCCATTATTGGTGCAGTTTCAAGCTTATCTCAAAGATGGGGCTTTAGAGCCACAGCTGAAGTATAAGTGCACTTTTTATTTTCAGAAAGGTTGGGGGTGACCAACAGAAATTTTGCACTCAGCCTTATGTCCTCTGGCTAGCACACAAAAAATAAACCATTTGGCCTTTTCTCTGTCTTACAGCTAGTATTTCTTACCCACTCAATATTGAGTCAACACACAGAGTAGAGTGACTGCTGACTGTCAACAAGTTACTTTAAACACTTTTTTAAATGTGACTTTCTTATTGCTTCTCAGTGTGTGGGCTCATAATAAAGTGTATTTTTTGTGTGTAAGTGTATGCCTACACTTGGAGGTGAACCAGGCAGTGGTGGACTCCATGCTCCTGTGTCTAGACTATGCCTTGTCTGCAAGATGACCAACTTACTCAGGAGCGTCTGAATTATCCAGAGGTAACTTCAGGAGTCACTGTGCAGTCATGCCCAGCACTAAGAGCCCAGGAGAATTTAAAGAGAGAAGAAAAATCAGTACCTTCCAGTTGTCTGCTTCTTAATAGTGCATAACATACCAGACAGCATAGCCTGATGTTTTTAACTGTAAGATGTAACTTGAACTGCCTTGTTTTGACATATGAATATTTCTAGGTCTCTGAAAAACAGACTTCGCACAGAATGAATGGTGGTGTTCTGTCAGCTGTCTTCAACACTGTCTGTACCTGTTTGGACATTAAAAAGTTGCTGTGGCTCAAGGCCTGAGCATGTCCATGTCCTGGTCACCCTCTGACCAGACAAATGCAAAAAAGCACTGCCACACCACTACCTGCAGGCAGTGGTGGCTCTTCAGATACTTGATTAGCATGGATTCACTGAAAGTGAGTATATTTGTCTGTACGGTAATATTCAGTTTTCACAGATAAGCTTATATAGAAAGACTTTTTTTTTTTTTTTTTTTTTTTTTTTTTTTTTTTGAGACAAAAGGTGCACATAAACTTGTATGTCCACCTAGAGTGAAAAACAGCCTATTAGATTTTGTGTTTATTACCATGGCAAGGAGAAATCCATAGCCAGCACTCTAGGTACCTTTTTCTCCGCTAACGCACTGGGGACAAGCAGTACATTTCCACTAGGAAATCATTATAACAAGAGAGAGGTTGCACTCCAGCAAGTACTGATCTTTCTTTTGCTCACACACAAAAGTGTTACAGTTCACAACATATCTGAGCTTGCTCTGTTGGTAGAGAGCTCGTCACGGAAAAAAAAAACTGTCACCACTGAGGACTGAAATAGAGGCCACAGCAATTACTGATACTATGCTGGAATACTCCAAAAGTACACTTATGAAAATGATCCGTAGGCAAAACAATGATGTAAAACTTCAAGGAAAAGTAACTTTCTTATATCCTATTTCATTTCACTATTATCTCATGGAAAGATTTTCTATGGTCAAATATTCTGGCCTGTCCAAAACTCCTGTGTAAAAGTTCTCCCAAGCTTCATTGTCACCTGTGTATTGTGTACACAGTTACGTGCTTCCACAACTGCCCACAGCAGCTCTGTTAAACAATGCTAAACATTAAGTCGGGCCATATAGCACATTGGTAATTTTCTTCTGAGTGCCACCCAAATGCACGTAAAGAAAAGCCAGACTATTTCCTTCATAAGAAATCACAAAATAAATTTTAATTCATATTTCCTAGTGACATGTAGATAAATTACTGGAGAAAAACCTTTAAGAACAATAACAACAAAAAGATTACCACAAAGAAAATGCTCTTAAATCTCATGAAGAGAGATCCTTACACTTTTTGTCCCTTGATAAGATTAAAAAATGTGGGTGCAAGAACGAAGATCATCCTCAGTGCTTGAAGAGAGACACTCAGGCTGTCAATATTTATTTGCTATATCCTTATTTGATCTTTCTATGACTAGAAGAATGTCTTGAATACCTTGCAATATGTGCCTTGTGGAAAAAAAAACAAAAACAAACCAAAACAAAAAGCTATTGTTATTTTTGTGGCCACACAGAGACAGAAAAGAGCTGCTGGGGATGGCAGTTCTCCTGGCACGTGCAGCTGCTCTGGGAATCTGGGGGTCTCTGCATGCTTGGGCTTGGGGCAGCTTGTGCCACCTCTTTTGGGGCAAGCTGGCAAAATCTGGGGAGGGGCTGAGTTCCTGCATGCCTGCTGTGCTCTGACCTGCAGGGCCAGAATGCTGGGGCAGCTGGACGGGGAAGAGAAGAGAAAATAAAAGCTCCATTGAGAGCAACAGGAGCACAGTCTTTCTACTGCTATGCTGGGCTAGCACAGCTTCATAACAAGCCAGGATGTGATGCTAGACAAGTGGCATAATACTTTATTATTACTATTATTGTTGTTGTTGTTGTTGTTATCTTTTTGAAAAGAAACAGGGAGAATTTCAGCCTTTAATGGATGTCTTTAAAAAACACCTTTCTTCTCATGAGAGTCTGGCACAGCCCTCCCACACCCTTTGCTGTCCAAATAAACTTTACAAGGGAATGTTCTTTACATTCCCCGTTGAGCATGTATAGAAAAGACCGCTTTGGTACAGCCTGCTCTGTGTTGACGACAAAGTTTCCTGTTATTGTGAAGGAGTCACAGGCCTGCCTCCATTTTGGATCTGTGGAGCAGTGGTGCCACAGATGTTTTTTCAGGTGTAACATTCCTGTTGGCCACACAGGCCGTTCACACAGGATAAAAACAGCATCTTCAGCTTGGCTCGGCGTGTCTGTTTGCTCAACACAGGGCTGAAGCAGCACCTCCACTTGTGGCAGGGATGAAGCTAGGCAATGTGGAAGGGAGCTTAAAACCCTTCCTGTTGTAATAGGAAATGTTCTGAAAACCTGAGATTTCACTTTTTGTACTCATTGTAGGTCAGCTAGGGCAGAATGAGAGGGACAGGGAACTGTGAGTTCAAGGACTGCACGATAGGAAAGGTTTTCCTTTTGCTGAAAGAATGTGGCTGAACTTTCTCCCTGTAGAAGATTTATCCTGTTGTGATTTCAAGGACCCTTAAAAAAACAGCATTTGAGAGCCACCCACGCAAGATAGTAGCATAGCAGCTGCAAAACAACACTAACATGGTTAATGGCTGTAAATACAGTGTAGTATTATGAAAAGGTCACTGTGAGAGGGTATCCTGCTGTGCTAGAGCTTGTGCAGGTGCTGTGGGTGTAGCCATAATAATATCATATCACTGATGGCTGGGAATTATTAGATACAAACCTTCCTTGTGTCAGAGAACTCTGCATTCCATAAACTTATTTAACCCCAGCATAAGAACTTTTATGGTACAGTAGCTGCCTTATCTAGTAAGAAACTCATCTCATTGTCACTTTGATGTACTGTCAGAAATGTGTTTTTCTTTTTCTTTCCAGTTCAAAATTGTTCTTTCTTCATAAGCGTTCTTTTTGCATTAGGTAGATAAGAACACTTTTCCTTCTTAGAATTATTGTTTTGATGAAATGTAGATTTGCTTACTATTACTTTTCCAGTAAAATGTGATGAGGAAAACTATGGTCTGCTGTAAGAGTGAAAAATCATTGCTGAAACAATTTTGTTTTGAAGGAAAGATGTAAAGCCTGGGACCTGCTATTGCTGAGGGCAGTCTAAGAGTTCAGCTGATCCATTTTTTCATTCTTTCACTTGATTGTTTCTTAACAATAGTTCTTCTGTTTGCTGGAGACATTCCTGAAGCTGACAGAACAGTCAATACTTCGTATTAAGAAGCTGTTGTTAAATATTGCACATGGGAAAATACATGGTTATTCAGCATGTTTCTAAAATGTCATCAACTCTTCTCTGCTATTCAGCATGCATCGTTCTTTAGTGAATTCATATGAACAAAGGTCTAAGATCAATGCACAACCCCAGAAAGATATGAAGGAATGCTGAAAAGACTCATGCCATTTTCCAAACTTTATCCATGCTTACCTCCCATTTTGAAATTTCAACACACATTTTGAGCAACTATATGGCTATGGGAAAGAGGTTATGATGAGAGTGTAGTCATACTCATCCATACTTTTTGTAATATTCTTTCCATATATATAAATATATATATATATATATATATATTTTTTTTTTTTTTTCACAGAGAAAAAAATATCACTGGAGGAACAATGTCCTGGGTTCTCTGTCTGATTCATCAGAAAAGTCACCTGTATGTTATTCAGATACAGCAATTCTCAACTCACACATATGCACACAGACGTACACACAAATAGATGTAGGTCCATGTATATGTATTTATGAATAACTGACACTAACAGGAGACTTTGTCTCCTCAAGAGATAACAAGTGAAGAGGCCAGATCAGATTGAGCTGGTCACGCAATGAAACACTTTATTTTTATACATCATCTTTCATGCAAACATATCACAAAATTCTTCAAAGCCAGTTTATCTACACATGCCTGAATGGTACAACGAAACTGCTCAGTTTTACAGGAAGCATCTGTAGATTTTGCAGGGCAAGGGTGAAGATGGAAACAATGGCCAAGTTTCAGGAGAATGATTAAGTACTGGAAAACTGGGAAGTTCAGGCAATGGGATATGCACTTTTTTAAGCAGCTGAAGAGGCTCTGCCCACTGAGCAGATGACTCCTGAAAGGAATTTGAAGAGAATTAGTGGGAATGGCTATTTCAGATGGCAAAGGAATCAAAATAGAAAGCCAGTTCCTTAGGCCTGAACTGTCTCCTTTCAAGTCTGAAACATATTTCCTCTTTCTCTTGGATCTTTTGTATCCAAGAGCTCTTTATCCTGCTATGGTTTAACTGCCCAGAAGGAATGCTCCAGGGGAAGAAAATGAAGAGCACTCTGCTCACGACACCGCCATCACTGAGGTAGAGGTGGACATGACTTGCAAATTTTCTGTCTATTGTGGATTTATTCTGCTTGGCTATTTCCTCAGCCTATCCCAACATACACCTCAAGCTCCCCATCTGCTCTCCTGCAGCAGCATTCTGCCTGCTAAGGGATCCTCCAGCTCATGAACATGTACCACTTCAGCATTTGCTACTACAAGCAGAAAGAATACTAACAAATTTAAGATGATAAATACTAGAAGTACATCAGAATGGACTTTGGACACTAACAAATTGACTTTATTTCTGTTTAAAGCACTAGTAGGCACATATTCACATGATAAATATCAGAAAACATTACATGACTTGACAAAAGACATTCTATGGAACTAAGTAAAAATAAATTAATAGAAGTTTGCATTTTAGTTATTCTCATTATAACACCCCTTGTAAGTATTAAGTAAAACTGCAGGCACAATACATATTCAAAAGATGGGAGGTGGGGGAGATATGAAAATTTGCTATTTCCACTTGAAGATAATAGGTACAGCAAATGTTTGAGCTACACACTTTAAGATTGCTCTGAGGAGTTTAACCCCTACATATAAAACTCAGTTTTGAATCACATAGAAATCCTGTTAGTTTAATTCTGGCAAAATTCATATTGTGATCTTGCCATTTCATAAATTTGCTCTATTTTTTAGGCTGTGATCCCCTTTATTTTTTATTGTCTTTTGTACAGTTTTCCATTTGCTCCAATTTATATTTGAATCCACAGTAATGTATTATTGTTTGTAATTATTCCACAGGATATATGACATAGCTACTGCATTTGTAGTTAAAATAAAAAAAAATAAATAAAATAAAATAAAATAAATAAAATAAAACAAAACAAAAAAATAAACAAAACAATAAACCTAAAACAAACAAACACCCAATGACATGTGAATGCAAAAATCTTCAATTTAAATTCTCATAAACAGAAATGATAATGATATAAACTGGATTTGTTGGATTTCAGCATCACCAAAAATCAGCAGCTCTAATTAAGAACTTAGATATAGAAACAGATCTCTCAGCTTGAATCATTAGTGACTTTCATATTTAGCTGTGGAAGGGAAGGGAAGGGAAGGGAAGGGAAGGGAAGGGAAGGGAAGGGAAGGGAAGGGAAGGGAAGGGAAGGGAAGGGAAGGGAAGGGAAGGGAAGGGAAGGGAAGGGAAGGGAAGGGAAGGGAAGGGAAGGGAAGGGAAGGGAAGGGAAGGGAAGGGAAGGGAAGGGAAGGGAAGGGAAGGGAAGGGAAGGGAAGGGAAGGGAAGGGAAGGGAAGGGAAGGGAAGGGAAGGGAAGGGACTAGAGAGGTCTTTGATCTGCTGTGTCTTTTGGCTGGCTGCATTAGGTGTTCAGGAATGCAGGTATCAGCTGGGGCATTCTTTCGGTATCAGTGGCCGTACCTAGCTACAGGCAAAAAGCAAGGGACATTATTGTAAAGCAAGGTATATGCTTTATGGTTTTAGAACGAGTAAGTAGTCACCTAGTTGGTGCTTAATAAGTCTGGGAGCTTGGGAGTGATAAATTGAATTTCCAGTTATCTATTCAGAAACAGATGGTCACATTTCAAAACACTTTATTGCCACCATGCTAGCTTGAAAGGTCACACAGTGCTCTCAGCTGAGGTTTTCTATTGTTTGCAATTTCTGCTTGCAGGCTAAGAGCAATATCCTGTGCGTTTTTTTAGCCTGTGTTACTAGTCACTTTAATCTGACAAAAGTGTGGCCTGCCACTCCCAATTGGATGTTCTTCTTCCTCCTTTGGGTGGGCATGACTATACATGCAGCTGCATGGCAATCTGACTCACCCTACAAATGCTAACTCTGGTACTGTGATGGTGGTGGGAATAGGCAACCTGGGGGAAAACAGGACCTGCTTTCTGGCAGCAGGCAGCATTTGCATCAGATCAAAGTATCTAAAAGGGCCTTGAACTAAAACCTCCTTTAGCTTCATGGATTATTTTGAAATATTTGGTAGCTTTGAATGCAACAATACTCTTATGCATGTATTTTACATTACTGCCAAATCTAATCAAATCTCTAGAAGAAATTTCACAGCATGCAATTCTAAATCAGATGAACCAAGCTGTGACATCCCTAGCAAAACTGTACTAGTTCTTCTGGAAAAGGCTGTTTACTTTAGCAGATGATCAAATGCTAAACAGGAGAATTTGGAGATGCTTCAGGTTAATTGTTCTCATTGGTTTCCTTGCCAAGGCAGCAATGAAGATAATTAACTCTTCACATCTAAACTTAAGTCGAAGGGGTGAAAGAACGTGAGTAATAAATCTGTTTCAATCTTCTGTCTGTTTTTAACCTCCCAACACACCTACGCATATCTTAAAATGAAGATTTATATAGTAACAGAGAGGTTTGCAATAAAGAGACTTTTTATGTAGTTATTTGTTCCAACCACCAATTCTCATTGCTCATTTCTACTCCATCACACAAATTTTAGTTGTTCAGATTTCTCTAGATAATTCTTCTTGCCTCTTCTTATTTTTGTATACAATTACTGTAGCATTCTTTGTCACCTGATTTCTCAAGTTCTCTCCATAAGGCTCAGGTTTCCTCCCCTTGTCAATGTTTAATTATTCTTTTCAATCTTTTTGCTTAAAGAGTGCTCAGATACACAGAAAAGAAGCCTCTACCAGCTGCAATGACCTACAGTACCTGAGCGTTTCATTTACTTTCTCAGCATCTGCTTCGAGGGACATGCACACACTGATTGCAGAGGTAAAGCCATTTAGGTTGTAACCTCCAAAGAATTTACTGTAGCTGATGGTAGAGATGAAAGAAAAAGCTCCCATGAAGCATCTCAGATAAAGAGTTTCTGTTGCGTGGTCAGTAACATGATTTTTCCTCTTTCATAAACAACTTGATAGATCCTTTTTTTTAGGTGCTGTTAGTTATACACAAGTGATCTTTGATTGCCAGAAGAGGATTCTGCAGCAACAGAAGTTGCTTCAGTTTTTCCCCTCATTTCTAAGGGATCTTTTTTGTTTGTTTATTTTTAAATTATTAATATTAATATTAAATTATTTGTATTTTATTTACCAAGTCTTTTGTTAGCAAACAGAATATTGATTTCTTCTAGCTGAAATAGGATTGCCTGTAATCAGCAGTGCTAGAATTAATTGTTTAGCCATGCTAAGAACCACTGCAATGCTATTTGCTTCCTCTCACCAAAAAAAAAAAAACACCAACACAAAACAATAACAAAAACAACCAACCAATAAACCATTCATATCCCTCTGGGGATCCTATATTCCATGCTACCATGTACAAGCCCTCTCAGACTTCAAAGGACTCTCAGGGTTTCTCCTCCTCACTATGTTCCGTGGCAACAAAGACATAGGTTTTTGCATCTAATGGACCTCATTGAGGTGTCTGTCCAAAGAGGGTTTGTTTGTGTATGTTAGTGAATGTGCACATGTATACATAATACAGGAGACATCACCCACTTCTCCTATTTTCCTTCCCAGAGTAAACATCTGAATCCTTGAAATGATCTCAATGGATGACATTTCTTCACACAGATGCTCAGAAATAGGTAATTCACTTTATTCTCCACAAGAAGATATGTGATGTTCAGGGTAAAACCAATAAGCCCTCTGAATTACCTCTTAATGTCTTCCCGACTACTTCAGGGAATATTTCTGTTCTTTGACTAGCTCTATATTTCTCCTGTGAAACCTGTGTCTGAGCTAGTGATTTTTCCTTTACTATATTTTTATGACAATTATTATTTTTTTCAATTGTCTTTCAATTGTACAAACAAACAAAAAATACTGGAAGTATAAATATATATTTCAGAACTGTTTAGAACTCAAATCCTATCAATATTTATCTTGTGGTAGTCTTGAATACTTTTTCCTTGATTCCTTGACCAGCACTTAGGTACCTATATTTTTTACCAGTCTGCAATGTTAAGAGTTAGAAGCACCTTTATCTCCTGTAAAACTGGCTTTTCTGCATAAATTCTATGGTAATAGCTTATTTTTTACAGTCACTGTTGGTTGCTCTGTTTAAGCAAACAAGTTGCAATTTGGCAGTCTTTTTTTTTTTTTTTTTTTTTTTTTTTTTTTTTTTTCAGGTGTCTACTCATTAACTATTGGTTAAGAAACACCTCTCAAGGCTTATGTCTGAAGATAGCTGTAGTCCAGTAAGGACCTTGATTAACTTCCTTTGTTTTCTTAGTTTGAACAATACATTCTGTTATCCTATTTGGGTTTTGCAATGCCTGGGGTTTTAAACTACTGTTGAATGGACTATTATTATCTTAGAAAACACCAGGAGCATGATTACATCTTGTGAAGTTATTTATATTTGCGTATAGCAAATGAGAAATGGAATTTCAATGTAAATGAGTAGAGAATGATGGTGTATAATTGTACTGTCTTCTGTGTTGCCCAGTTTTCATAACCATGATATCCTGGGGTGCAAAGGAATGATTTTTCATTGCTTGATTAGGAATTCTTTGCCTTTTCAAAAGAAATTGCAGCTGATTTTTTTTTTCCCAATTGCAGTATTCTCTAGTTGATTCAATTTAATGTAGTTTGATTTGAGTCAGAAACATTAGGAAATCTTTGTCTTTGGAATTATAATTGTCAGCCCATACACTTTGGCTGTCATTTCCTGGAAGCTTGCTTTGGTCTGCAGCAAGTAGACAGTATATGCAACAAACTGATTATTGTGGAGATACATGATCAAGCTGCCTGTTTACTCCAGATTCTGGAAAGGGAATCCTTTTGCATAATTTGATCTACAGATGTTCTCTCTGAGTAGAGTAAAGCGTTTTTATCTTCCTATTATTTGTATCAGTATTTCCCCTTTATCCAGCGTGAGGAGATTCAATAGTAGAGATGTCTTTGTGCTTGTTTTGAGCTAGCAATATGCTCAGCTTTGTACAATACTCAACAGCAGACAATCACTGCCCTGGAGAGCTTAAAGTCTAAAAATACCCCAGTTAATGCCTCAGCTTTTTTCAGTCTTTAACATTCTCAAGGTTCTTTTACTGTTTTATCTCATCTTAATATGCCCCAATTTTAAGCTAGCAACTGAAACAAATCAGCGTGGTTCCTCTCTATGAAAATAATCCGACAACAGGTAACAAATTCATTTCTTAAATTTGAAAATACCTGTAGGCTCAATCCAGTATTCACTGAAGAATAAAGAAAGAATCCCCTTATTACAGATCCACCCAAGTAACTTTAACCTTGCCTACCTCCCCCTGACAATGCCAGCAAAGCACCTGCAAGGACTCTAACTGTGGTACCTGTCTTCTCTGTAGATGCAGAGAGTGGGTGAGTTGTAGCAAATTACTAGCGCTATGATTGTGACTGAGGCCATCTGGGTAAGTCATGTCCATCTGCCTGATGCTTTGGTGAATATATACATGTATTTTGAAGCAATGAAGTGAATGTCTTTCCAGCAAGCCTCATTTAAAGCTGTGATGTGTCTTTTTGCCATGAGGATTGTCAGCAGCAAGGTAAAGATGAATGTGATCTGCTAGTTGAACGCTGAGCTAGTGGAAGGACAGTGAGATGAAATCATGTGCTAGAGACAAAAGGATGGTAATAAAGAATAGGGAAAAGGCAAATTTTATCAGTCTTTTTTTTTTTTTTTTTAATATTATTATTATTATTTTTCCCAGTCCTTTGGACACTGCTTCTTTATTTTGGTTGTGGACATTTGTGTGTTTCTGTCTCTGTGGTTTCTCCTTTCTAAGAACATCAGTCAGCACTGAGCTGTGGTGCCTCAGATCTCTGGAGACCCAGAATTCTAGGGATTAAGCTGCAGGTTTAACTTTTGGGCTAGCAAAAGGATCATCTGTTTGGTGTAGTTTGCAGGCAGAGTGAAGATGTGTGCTGTGAGTGTACAGAACTCACTCTAAGAAAAGAAGGCAGAGAATATACCTTAACTTCTATGTTATATTGTGGTTACGTCATTAATTTTGCTGTTGCTTGAGAATGCTTCTAAAGGATGACATCTTATTTTGTATGTGGTGATCTAATGGAGCAAATTTCTGGTTGTACTCCCAAATGTTTGACCTGTTTGACCTGGCTTACAGGGTTTGTAAGAAATAGTCATTCTCTTAAGTCTCCCTTATTACTGTACTGTGGTGGCTACAATAACTTAACACTTTTGAGAAAGGGAGCATGCATTTCCCTCTGTGAATACCTTCACATTTCCCATCTCCAGAGTCCTTGCACTGACACTGCTTCCTCTTCAGCTCCATTCTCATCCCATTTAGGCCCTGCATATAAAAATTTGCCCCAGCTACAAGGGACCTGTACACTTTAATGTGTTTCATGTTAAACTCAACACCCATATTACATCAACTTGACAAGGACTCAATCCACTACATAAACCACAGCCACTTCCCTGCCTTGACATGCTCCTGGGCTACCTAGGCAGGGCTCTCACACCTTCTACTACACTTCAGCCTCCACCTTCTCCAGTTTACATAGGAATGGCCTTCACTATAACCTTTCTACTTGCATTGTTTTCAAAGGTTCATTTGTTTTTGTTCATTTTGTTCACACATTTCAAAATATGTAGATTGTGTCTCGTTGAGAGACAGAACTGTAAGACTATCTCAAGGGGCTCAAATCCAAGGACTAGAAGGGAAAAAGCAAGATACAGAAAGGGCCACCAGCTACATGGCTGCATAGAAGTAGACTCTCTTCCCATTTCTGCTCTAGTTCATGTCAACGCCAAAGAAAGGACATCAGAGATTCATAATAATTCACAGAGATCCCCGAGTTATTGATTATTCCTCATATTCCTTACATATTGACCTTTCAAATCATCCATCTACAGACCTTGTTTCATCATTGTAAGCTTTGTTGGGCTCTTTCTGTAAAAGGCTAGTGAATGTTAGGAACTAGCTGGAATGCCTGTGTAGGACTTGAAATACTGTGGAACTCATTGAGAAAGAAAAATAGAAAAGCTGGTAAAAAACTATCGTCTTTAAAGAAGAGTCTTTCCAACTTTGATTTGGTATGTTCAGGACACGTTAGAAATCCCTACCTCAAAAAAAACACACAACTTGGATTTGAATCTCTAAGAGCTCTGCTCCACAAACTCGGGCAGATTAAAAACAGACCATTATAAAGCTGTGAAACTTTGCGCACCTGTTAATCTCATTACTTCCATGTGCGTTCCCCTGACTGCAGATCTAGCTCAGCCAATCTTGTAGTGTCCCCTACTAATGAACAATAAACGGGTGCTGCTGTTGTTCACAAGGGCCTGAGACCTCTCCGTGGTAACGGCAGGCCCATGGGAAAGGGAGAGGCTGCCAGGTGGGGTGGGATCTTTCACAGCTATCCCAAACCCTGGACTGTAACTCATGAATCAGAACCTAGCCTTTAGTGAACACATCAAATTCACAAAATACAAATGAGCACATGGGTTTTTCAGCATTTCAGGTAGTGAGAAATGAGAAAACAGCTTGTTACCCATGAGGCCTTTCCTCTACTCCTCACAACTGTGTGCCTCGTTAGATCTGCTGTCAGAGCTGCCCCTGTGAGTGTGCTGTAACATCTTTCGTTTGCATGAACTTGTTGAATAATACGTGTTCTTTAATGCAGTTCACTAGATTGTGTAGATCTAATCCAGATCAGACATGGACATGTGATCCCACCTCTGTAACGTTAGCTGGAGAATGTGATATGCATGCTGGCTTTCTGCTTTTAGTCTCGTTAGGCTGGCTGCAGGAGAGCAGATTTCTGACCCAGCATGAAGCTGGAGCAGCACAGCCAGACAATACCTGAGGCAACATCAAGTCTGCTAGGACAAAATTACCTATTCAGGGTTGTCTGAACAAATTTAAAGTGGCAGAGTGAGTTTCTAGTAGCCTAATATTTTGTGCTATGCAGCCTTGCAGTTTTGTACTTGATGCTGGTTTTACAGATGCCTTAAAACATGTGCTACGTGCTTTCATACTTGATTTACCATCTTGTGGTGCCACAGCTTTCAAGAATACAGGAGGCAGGTATTTGCTAACACAATCTATTTTCACTGAAGCAAGGTAAGAAACAATGTCTGCTCAACCATCAATATAACTGGATCTGCTTATTGACAGTGTCAAAAGTCAGTCTGCAAGCAAGTGGGCCCAATACATCTGTCTCTCTGTATTATTATTTTTTTTTTCAGGTAGATGCAACTTAGCTTTGCCCATAGGCTTAGCTGACCAAACTCAAGAAATGTTGAAAAAGCACAAAATTTACTATTCCTTTATTTTATTAAAGTTTCAGGTACAGGTGTTTCTTTCTAGCTGCTATGAGACCCAAAGAACAGCATTTTTAAAAAAATGCATTAATGATTTACAGAAAGGATGACAGAAAGGGGAGCTAAGGAGTTTAATCAGACTCTATTTCTATTTTTTGGGAACATTTTATTTGACAGAACCCTATTTTCCTCCCACTGCTGCATTTTTTGACAGGTGTCAGTCAAATTATAATCTAGACATAAGAACATTATCACTCTCCACCCCTTTTCTGTGCTGCTTTTACATGAAAGGAGGAAAACATGCAGTCATTCAGGATGACTGGCTAATGAGTTGTGTTAGAGAAATTTTATTTATAACAATTCATTATAAACATCATGCAGCATGAAAATAGTGGATAAAGCTTAACAGGAATAATCTCCTTTTATTGTTGCTATTGGAGTAAAAGTATTTTGTTATCATATATCTTACATTCACTCATCTGTATTTCTTAGATATACCTTCATTCAGTCAATGCAAGAGAACTCTGGGGTGAATCCAGAATATGCTATCATTTGTAGAAAAACAAACAAACAAAACAAACAAACAAACAAAAGCAACTATTTCATGCTTCTCAAGAATTATTAATCTGTTTAGAAAGTACTGCAGCATTGTGTGGATTAACTTTAAATATGTCTATCCTACTGGACACACCTTATGCCCTTGGGGCACTTACATGGATTTATGCCTGTACTGTTGAATACTATTTGTATTGTAGACGAAATACATTAGTGCTGTAGTTAAGCACTCAGCACTGGGCTCCATTTGACCCTTATCATGTGCCATGTATTTCAGTTTAAAGTATCTGAAATAATTTTAGTTATGTCTTGAAATCCAGTAAAACAATGTAACAGTAAGAAACCTCTTTACTTCAAGTCCCCATCATATGTGTGGTGATGTGTAGGGTACATAGGAGTACTGGGGAGAGATAGGAGGTGTAAAGTCTGTTGAGATGGAGTTCTTGGACAGGATGTCTGGCATGCCATACAGGTCCCTGACATCTGTTGTCTCTTACATTGTAATCAGGAATGTACTTCATTGCTGGGAAGAGCTCGAGCTCATCCACACAGTATAACTACTCTTACAGTTCAACAGTAAAACATCATTTTGGGCTAGTGGCCAAGCCCGTGCCATGGCCCTGTTTTCATCTTCTGGTGTAGATCATCTGCACATCTAATGGAAAGTCTAGAAGCAGATTTATGTGATGACAAACAGGATGGGGATTAGGGTTTGGCACCCACTTTAAGAAGAGTACTTAAGCACTTCCTTAACAGTAGTGTTAAAACTCATGTGTTTGAAGGCCTCTGAGACACACATCTCCAAAATTGCTGAATGGGTAACTAATGCATCGTAGTATTCTGTATACCTGCTCTGAGAATCATGTTTTCAGATACCTGACTATTCCCAAATTATGTAAGAGATTTCTGAATATACCAATTCACAGTCAACAAAAGAGTATGCAAACAAATTGAGAAATGAAACACAGATTTTTTTGTCATTCAGAAATTCTTTGGTGGTATTTCTTCAGTCCATGAAAGGACTTTAGTACAGGCAGTGAACACCAGTAAATGGTAGCTCAACTGAGAAGAGTTAGGTAGGTTGTCTTGGACCACTCTTCAGTCTTACCTCTTTTGACAGTGAAAGGAACACATAAGAATGTTTTCCTCTGATATTCCCATTCACAACGACTACAACACTTTGTGCTGGTTAGATAGAGTGCTGTTGCAACTGTCTGTCTTTTGTGGATGCGTGAATGAAGAAGAGAGAGAATCTCAGGAAACTGTAGAACAGTAGTTAGCCCATTGAGGTTTTTTGTTTGCTTTTTTGTTTGTTTTTAGATATACAGCTCGCAGGAGATTTGAACATTTTTTAATCTGCATGTGCCCATCCTATCACATACAGAATTTGTGATGCAGTGGTATTGGGGGGACCCACTTCACAAAAATGCTTCCTAATCCTCCATCAAGTTGTAGCACTGGCCAAAAGTAGGAATGGCGTGCTACAGCCACTGCATAAGAGGCCAGTGTGGGTAACAGGGCCAAGGACCAACCTTTGCTCACACAGAAATCAGTTTTTAAGGCCATGTTTTAAAATATACCACTGGGACCTAAATAAAGTCATATCCAGAGGGATGAAGAGCTGGGATGATTCTACAGGGGATTCGTAAAGCCTTCTTTCCTTTAACAAGACTTTCCATTTGACACCTTCTCACCTATACACTAATGCTATTGGGAGCTAGGTGTGAAACCAAGAGGAGAAGTGCACCTGTTTGCATAGTGATTTTTTAAAGTTAATAGTGGGAAGTATTATGTAAAGTGACTACTGCAAACAACTGGAAGTTTAGCTTGGCAAATGGCAAGCAGCCTTTGCACAATGTTGTTCCCTGCATATGGAAAACCCCAGCATGACAGATTCAAAAGTTTAACATAACTGACACCTTGCTGGAAAAAAAAAAAAAAAAAGGCAGCTCAGACAAAGTGAAATGTTCTTCAGATATTGAATCTAACATTGCTGAAGAATTTAAGCAGTGTATCCAAAAAGGAGGAGAATAAGAGAGAAGAAAAAATTCCTTTTCATATTTCAGACATCTTCATTTCATGAGAAAGCTGCAGTGGTGGGTTTAGTTCCTTAATACATCAAAGAGTAGCTGTAACGAGCTCTGGAAGTGGGCTAACATGTGATAATTAAGTGACTTTAAATATTAATCATCCTATTTAAAAGTAACATTGGCAAAGAAATAGATCCCTAATGAGAAGTAAAATTACATTATAAACACTATTCTGTAAAAGGGGACCTATTCTAGTGTTTTCTTTGAAGCCAGATGAGAACTGATCCAGTGTCTGAGTACATTCCCAGGGTGCTATGAGGAAGCTGAATTCTTTTCATAATTGTTTGACAAACTTCTTCCAAGACACACAGCACACAGACTTAAAATGCATTTTTCCTGTCGTGTGTCTGTGTTTATGGGTGAATACCATATGGACTTTGGTCTAGGCTTTGCTCATCTGAAAAGTGCTGTGAGAGGACTCCATGTTTCAGTTAACTGTTTCCTGTCGAGCAGACAAAACATGTTCATGTGAAGGAAATAAAATCACCAAGCTATTTTAAGGTAAACAAGCCCATGGCTGAAATTTCATTTCCTCAGGGTCTGGGGTATTTTTGTTGTTGTTATTCACATCTGGATAAAAAGGATAGATTAGGTATCACAACTGTTATTTCCCTGAGAAAAGCTGAAACTAAAGACAGGTTTTGAATAGGAAGTATTTACATAATTTGAAGGCTAAGCTGAGCCTGAAGGCAGTGATTGACTTAAAGGTTTGTCTTACAGTAGCATGTTAATGTTGAAATGGGGCAGATGTGCCTAATTGACACAATGGCTGTGTTCTGAGAAGGGATAAAAAAAAGTGATTAAAAAAAAAAAAAAAAAAGAAAGATTTTATAAAATTTTGTTCTCTTGAAATTTAATTTTCCAGTGGTTAAGGAAAGAAATGGTAACATTCACATAGACTGACTTGCATGGATGTGACTTTGTACAGTGTCCCCTCCCATGCAGAGCAGTGACTGAAAATTTTCTCATAGGAAACTATCAACAGGACAAATAATTTTTTTTTTTGGTTAATATAAGAAATTTGTGTATTCTGCCTTCCTTTTTTTTTTTTTTTTTTTTTCCTCCAGGTCTTATTTTTTGTGGTATAATAATGTTGGTCCAATCCTGAAGATGTTGCTTAAGGCCAAATCCTGCTATTCTTGTGCCAAATTACATTTAATCAAATGAATATTGAATTTGGTCTGTCTTTATTCTTTTTTTTTTTTTTGAGTTTAATATTCATTGACTTTAAGAAGAGTTTTGTTTTTGTAAGGACTGAATTAAGCTAAGTAGAAACATCAGGACCCAGCTAAGATAGTGACTTCTCACGTCCTTAGAACTGCATACTGGAGTATATTAAGTCTTAGAAAAGGCAAGTTGATGTATTAATGGTAAATAGAAAGTCAAATAGATGTATTAGTTCACTTGCATTCAATTTCTGTAATGCTTTGTAAGAAGTTGTCTCTTTGCATAACTTTTGGACATACAGCTATGATTGCAAAATTATCATAATGTAATCTAGGGGTAGGGAATATGTAAAATTCGCAGGACTGTGGTAGTGTCTTGAGCTGGACAGCTGGTCATGCTCACAGTTCTGACTGATCTGGGAGAAGCTGAGTGAGCAAAGAAGTCTGCTCCTGCCCCTATCATGCTACTTGTAGCAGTACAGGGGCAGCAATTAAGGCAGTGATAGTGTCATTTTGCAATGAGCAATGGATCCTTGCACTTGGAAATACTTAGGTGGCTTGCAGAATTCATTCCCAAACAAGCTGAGTGGTGCAATTGATACAACAGAAGGAAGGGATGCTATCCAAGGGGACCTAAACAGACTTGAGAAGTGGGCCCATGTGAACCTATTGAGGTTCAACAAGTCCAAGTGCAAGGTGCTGCACTTAGGCCAGGGCTATCCTGGAGGACTTGAGCACAGACTGGGAGAAGAACTCATTGAGAACAGCTCTGCAGAAAAGGACTCGAGAGTTCTGGTGGATGAAAACCTTGACATGATCCAGCAGTGTGTCCTTGCAGTCCTGAAGGCCAGCTGCATCCTGGGCTGCATCAACAGAGAAGTGGCCAGCAGCTCAAGGGAGGTGATTGTGCCCCTCTGTTCTGCCCTTGTGAGGCCCCATTGAGAGTCCTGCATCCAGGTCTGGGGCCCTCAGCACAAGAAGGATGTGGGGCTGTTAGAGTGGGTCCAGAGGAGGGTCATTAAGTTGATCAGAGGGCTAGAGCACCTCTTCTATGGAGTAAGGCTGAGAGAGCTCAGTATGTTCAGCCTGGAGAAGAGAAGGCTCAGGGGAGACTTCACAGTGGCCTTCCCATACTTAAAAGGAGCTTATAAAAAGATGGAGAATGACTGTTTAATTGGGGAGCTAGCGATAGGACAAGGGGGAATGGTTTTAAACTAAAAGAATGGAGATTAGATGAGGTGTTAGGAAGAAATTCTTCACTCAGAAGGTGGTGAGGCCCTGGCACAGGTTGCCCAGAGAAGCTGTGGATGCCCCATCCCTGGAGGTGTTCAAGGCCAGGCTGAAGGGGGCTTTGGGAAACCTGGTCTGGTGGGAGGTGTCCTTGCCTATGGCAGGGGGGTTGGAACTAGATGGTCTTTGAGGTTCCTTCCAAGCCAAGTTATTCTTTGATTCTATGATTATGTCCCTATTATATTTTATTTCTTATTAAGGGTAATGTGAAGCCATAGTCTTCCCAGGAGAGTACTGTTAGAAGATACAGTGCCTCTTTGTCAAATTTTCTGCTGGTCTATGTGCCATTTGTTGTTGCCTGTGTGTACAGTATTTACATCAGCAGAAAAGTGTTGCTTCTTTGCATAGAAAAAAAAAAGTAATTTGAATAGCTTTCCACTCCAGTTGAAAAACTGCCAGATTTTTTTTTTTTTTAATCTCTCTAAAAACAGATTAATAAGGCTACATTACTTGTAAGAGTATTTGGCTCTATTCCATTAATAGATTCTAATTGTTAAATATGATTTTTGTGTGTGTGTGTGTGTCCTTTGCTAATTGCAGTTTTAAGTATATTTTCTGGTTGCCTTGTTTGAGACTTTTAGCAGATAAAGACCAGAAAAATAAAGTTGTATATTGTCCTAAGCAGATTCACTCCTAAACAAACTGTTCCTCAAAGATTTCCAGAAGGCACCAGCAGCTCTTTAAGAAGTAACAGCCTACAAAAATGTTATTTTTCACAGTTAAGCAGACTTTGGTCTAAAGCTGTGCAAACAAGCCTCTGAATCCTTGTTGCTTTCAGGGACTGTTTTTGGGTGTGTGCTGATCTATAAATCAAAACCATTTGAAACAATGTAAAAGAAAATGTTTAAAAAAATAAATACAAAAAGAAATGTTTTTTTCTTCTCTCTCCTGCAGATCAGGATGTGTTCCAGAGAAGCCAAAGGCATTACAGGGATGCAAAACAGGAGTATGAGAGACGAGGTTCAAGAGTGCCTGATCCAAATCCTGCTGAATTAGTGGCAAGTTTCTCCTTGACCACAGTGAGTTTTGGACGAGATCCCATGCTCTGATTTTGGCAGTCAGCTTGGCTACCACATCACAGTCCACTTCAGTTTGAAATAGGCAAGACCTAAACCAGAGAAAAAGTAGGTTAAAAATAAAAAAAGGCATCAGATCTATGAGGTCCTTGCCAAGCTCTTTTATAAATAATATGTGGCTCTTCGTGAAACCATATGTAACACTGGCATTGTATAAACAGTCCAAATAACTTAACGTCTTTAGTGTAGCATTGATGTGAGAGGTGCTACAGCAAGATGACAGTTATTAATGCCTTGCCAGTATTGCAAGATAATATGGCCACAGGTATTTCAAAGCAGGCAGTTTATATTGGATCTCATTCCATTGCTGATGTCAGTGGCAAAACTCCTGGAGACTTCAGTGGTGAGAGGACTCAGGCAGTTATGATGAGGGGAATCCATTTGCACCGAAGGCAGCAGAGCTGACTCTGAACAGTCCCATTACCTGATGTTGACTGACATCATCCACCCTTGTGTTCCTGATGGCTGACATCAGTATGCAGTAATAAAAGTACTGCTCTCTCAGGGAACCTAAACACTCGAGCGCAGCTGGAGGTGAAATTGTGTATGAGAATACCCTCAACGAATAAAAGTTTTTCCTGCCAGGAGCCACTTAGAAGGAAAAATAAATAAATGGCTAACTTGCGCTGCCTGTTCTTTTTAAATCAAATGAAGCTGATTAGTCTGAAAAAAAATAAATTAGTAGGGTCATTAAAGCAGCTGTAGCTTTATTGTTTTTTAACAATAACAAAGTAACAAGAGGTAAAGGATAGGGCTGGATTGGATGATGTTAATCACAGATTCTAGTTTGTGTGTGTGTGTGTGTGTCTGTTTTTTTTCCCTCTTTTTTTGTCTTTTTTTTTTCTTTTTTTTTTTCTTCAATGCCTGCAAGTACTGACACTCATAGCATTAGCTAAACAGAGTATAAGAAGCATCTTACTCTCTGGCCAGCGATTAACTATTGAACAGCCAGCCTATGAGGAAAGCTGCTTCTCTGACAAATTGGCTCAAGCTCATGCTCTGCATTCAAGTCAATGAGAGTGCTGTTCACAGAAAAGCAAGCCTGATGCAGCCTTCCAGTACCCCTGAGGTCTGGGAGGAGAAGAGATTTTGTCCCTAACTGTTTCTTGTGTAACTTTTTGAGTAAAATTCAAGATCAGAAACAACACTTAGCTTTGATGAATGTTAAAAAGGCGAGTCACTGTCAGGGCTATAATGTCTGTATATGCAATTGTCCCATAGTGCTTTTAGGTCTCCAGTTTGTTCTCTGGCCTGTTCATTGACTGCCTGAATTGAAGGCAGTCAATCTTCTTTGCTCTGGGCTCTCTTTTACAGCGAATCAACTGCATATCTTTTAAACTAACCCCAGGTACAGTCTGCGGGAAGGTCACTCCAGAGGATACTACAAATAAGCACTGTACTGTCTCCTCTACTCGAACAGTCCTCCAGGAGGCTTTGCATGCTCAGCTGTCTCGAGGGCATGCAGAACATACCCTGAGTTTCATGATATGAAAGCATCATGCTGAAATGCTTCAACACAGTCCTCAATCTGTTTTGGACCCTTTGTACTGAATAAAATACAGGTAAAATAACAGCCATGTCTGAAAACCTGAGGATACCACATAGGGCCCAGGAGAGTCCCGGGACCAAGTGCTATGGAGTGTGGATACAGTTAATGGTCCTCACCTCTCGGCACAAAAGCATTTAGCAGGGTAAATATTTACCTAGACAAAGCACATGTCAGGCATGTCTTAAATGAATCTGTGTATGAAGGATCATAATTAACATGATCAAGTACTCAGTTTATCTTTCAAGGCTTTGTTCGTCTCACTGCCTTTAGCAACTGATGTGAGCGGATAGAGGAGCACTGGACTGTAAGTTTAGCAGGCCTGACTCTTGGAGATCTCAGATGGTACCTCCCGCATTTACTAAAAAAAAGTAAAAAGTGCCAGATAGCTGCCAGATATGATGGGGGCATTAAGTATGACATGCTATTGCAATTTTAAAAGATGCATCTCACAGAAACTTTGTATTTAATGTTTCTAGACTACAAGTGTGATACAGTGAATAGAGAAAGCATCGGGAAGAGACCTAGTTTGATTCCTACATAAGTGAAAAAGGGCCTTCTTGGAACTACTGTGGGAGTCAAAGAGGCTGCATGACTTGGCCATCAGACCTCCTAAGAGGTTTGTGCTCCTTGCTGTTATATATGTATTCTGCAGAGTGGATTATTTTCTTAGTCATATTTCAGCACTATATAGCTTTTAAGGCAGACTTTTAAGGCAGGGAGGGACAGAAATGTTCTGGTTCACAGGGACATTTCCAACAGTTGCAGGGAAAGTGTATATGTGGTATTTTGTCAAGTACTGAGCAGCACAAAGTACACTGCTCTGCAGAAGTATTGCGGTGAGTCTTCAGAATGTCATCCCTAGTCATTGAAAAAGGGATTCCACAAAGCAAGGAAATCATCTCAGTCCTTTAATATGATGGTGGATTTTCATAAGGGACTTCTGGGAGCCCCTGAGGGTCTCTTCTACCACATCAACGGTGCAGTTCAGCTGTACCTGCATCCCATTAAGATTCTCTTTCTATTCTGGATGGCAGGTCACCAAGGTTAAATCTGATTCAAGGATCCTTACCGCTGCAGTTTAGAAACTGAACAGAAGTCAGTTGCGCATGATAGATAATAAAGAAGAGCTAAGCTAAATTAAAACACAAGGTATAGGGAATGTTTACCAGTCAGGCATACTTAAAAAATAATTAACTAATTAGATTCTAATAAAAAAAATATTTTCCTGGATTTTAGTGTGTCATTTCATGACACACTTTCACTGTTGGTAAATTTGCATAACGAAAAACTGAAGCAATCAAGAAGTTAAAGACAGAACTATGTAAGTCTCTTTCAGAGCAGAAAAGTTAACCCAGTGACTTCTCTTGAGCTGTGAAAACTGAATCCTGTATCTTCAAAAGTTGTTTACGTGCTTCATATCTACAAGCCAGAAAACATAACCCACAAAGCCGGACTTGTCCCCATGACCCACTGACTTTTTGACATCTCGAGGTCATGCATCCAAAGCATGCACAAGCAGGAAACGCAGGGCTTCTTCCAACCACATCCTGGTGTGTCTGTAGTGTAAATTAGAGCTGTGAGAGCTCTGGGAAAATTCATCTGGCAGGCACGTTATGTTTCTTTTCCTTTTTCTTATAAATTGTACTAGAGAGTTTGCGCTTAGTCTGAGTCTAATTAAAATTAATGAGAATTAAATGTAAAGGAAAAAACAGAGATCAGCCATAAATGATTGGTGGTAGAGGGAAAACCTGTATGTTGAGAAGTCATCTAGCAGGAACCTCCTGCACCTCAGGACTGATGTGAGTGATAAGATGTAAGACAAAGATGAGGGAACATTTATTAGAATTGCAATGCAGTGATGTAAGAATGACAAATACTAGACAAACAGATGATCATCTTCATTGTTCAAGATTGGATAAGTGCACATTCTTGTTTACGGAACAGGACTTATGAGAGTGTCTTTTTTTGACAGGACTACAGACATCTCCATTTCCACTCCTAAAACAACTGATTTTCTCTTCTTTTACTTATCTAGCAATTTACTTATCTAGCAACTGAATTAATTTTCTGTCAGTCATATACCTGTCATGTCAGCCAAAGCTACAAGGAGTTACTCAGATGCTACTGATCCCTGCTGAGAAACTGTTATTGAAGTGTCTCAGATTGCTCTTAAAAGTAATCATCTTTTATTAGGTTTATGTGCATGAGAAGCAAACAAGAAAAATGAGGCCTAAAGGAAAAAGTAGAAAATGTAAAGGCATTCTATAAGTGGGTTTCAGGGCATTCAGTTAAGATTTAAATAAATAAATTATTTTATCCTATGTGATTCTTATCCCAGGGCCAGGTTAAAAGTGGATCTGAAATTCCATAGTACTGAAGATGAGGCTACTGAACATAGTGCCATATAGCAGAGTGTTAAATGAATATCATGGAAGGACAATGAGAGTGTAATGCTTAAAAAAGGAAATTCCTTAGCTCATCCCTTATAAATGAAACAGAATCACATAGAACCATACTTTCTGTGTTGGCATCATTAATGTGTGATAGCATGAAATCTTTGGTAGACTTTTCAAGAGTTCCCTTCAAATTGTGAAATATACCCCGCTGCCTCACTTGCCCAAACTCAACCACAGAGAAATATAAGACCAGTGCTTTCTGAATGAGACAAATGAGGCATTGTTGACACAACTGAGGTACAAGTAAATAGGGTTAGAGAAATAATTACTCAATTTACACTGAAGAGGAAGGGTATTGATACATAGAGGCTATACATGTAAGTACAAACGTTCACCCAAGAAACTGCTTGGGAAGAAGGACCTATGCAATAGCATTGTTAATTCTGTATACAAAGCAAGAACAGGTGCAAGTCCAGTCTTACAAATAAAATACAAATTCTGCACATTCGGCAAGTTTAAGTGCTGCAGGATCCAAGCACCCAACTGCTCAGGAATTTAGGACCTCTGTTGGAAAGACCACATTTATGATCTGTTGATATAGAATGAAGGTGGTCAGCAACAGAAAAGACTAGTACTAACACTTAGTGCAGCATGAAATCTCCAGCTGACCAGAGCAAAATGTCAAACCAGACAGCATGAGATGAGGCACAGAGAATGCACATACATTTATAAAGGAGTAAGTTTGCTTATGGGATAAGAAAAAATAAAGATGATATTCTCAGCCTTAGTACATCCTGTCACAGACACTCTCCTCATATGGAATTTCTTTTTCCCATGTGGCAGTTCAGCAAATGTTATTGAAGTCCACATATCTCTGACTGCTCAGAATCAAGGTCTGCCATGCATAATAAAGCAATGTTGCAAGCTGACATTCTGAGTTCATTGTCTGATTTGATGCAATACATAAAACTTCCATCAGCTGCACATCAGTAATACTGTAACTATTCCAAGATTTTGCTTTATAGCTCTTAGATTTGTTTTATTTTTTTAGAAGATTGATGAGAGGGGCTTGACTGACGTCATTTAAGACAAGCTGTAAGCACTACTAATTTTAATATTGGAATTCCTTAACGTAGCTTAGTCCAGATGCTATTTATTAGGAAAAGCCTGTTGTTTTCTTTATTTGTGAATTTTTCTTTGGCGGTCCTTATAGCCTTTCCTGTACGTAAAAAATAATAATAATAAAAAAACCAACAACAACAAAAAAACCATACCTTTAAATCAGACACATCTGGTATAAAAGCATTCAGTTTAGTGCAGAAGAATTATGTAATGGATGAATGGGTGCCTTTAAATATGAAATGAGCCAGAAGCCCTTTATGTAGAACCCTCCCAGAGCAAGGCAGTCAGTGTGTGAGTGACAGAACAGAAAAACCCTTTCCCTGGCCGTGTCTGGAGCTCACACAAGTCTAACACAACAGTACCTGCAAATTACAAGATTCAAGAAATTTAGATGCAATAAAGAGGTCACGCAAGAGGAAATATATTTAAAGACTTTGTGAATAAGATTTCAGTTCCTACTCGACAGATGAATTAAGGCAACCTTGTAGCTAGGCAGAAAGGCTTTGCCTGCACAAAGTTTATCAGTATAAGGAAGTTTTGCTACTGACAAATATATGAATAATGAGCAAGGCTTTGTTAGGTAAACTGTTTAATCCTGGAAGGATATAAAGGGTCTATTGAAATAATATTTCAACTTTTCAGTGCTCACTGCTTTTGTTTTTGTCTTTGTGATAGAGAATGTCAGGAAGCTAATTCTTCCATTACATATTTGAACAGTAAAAATGAATTGGTATCAATAGTTCTTTGGCTGACCTGTGGCTTTCACAGAAGGCAGTGCTGTGAGTAGTTTTTTTTTTTTTCCTAGGCCCTGGAAGCAGCTGATTCTGAGACTTTTTAAAATGACACTGAAGAGACATAAACATCAAGCGTGGAACAGCCAAATGCAAGGAAATAAGAACTGAAGACTGACTGCCTGTAAAACCTAAACAAATATTTCCATCAGTAAAATTGGCAAAAGAGTTTGGGAAACACTATGAGATTAACAGCTGTATATGAACATGCAATGGTTTACAAGAGATTTGCTATGGGTAAGATAAATCAGTGCTCTGAATTTGCTTGAAGTTTTGTAAATCAGGTCACATACCTTCCTGGCAAATAGTGTGTGAGTATCTTAGCAATGATTGCATTTCCTGGAGTGTGCCACTGCATTCACTGCAACATAACACAAAAGTGAAAGAGGATTATTATCAGAGAGGCTCAAATCAGTGACTCCCGTGGGTGGAACTGTTGCAAAGAGTCATTTAACACTTTGCATCATCACTGCATGACTGTGTCCTGCTTTGCTGTCCAATCATTTTCTCTATTACAATCTCCCATTATTTTTGGTTTGGATAGAAACTGTATTTCTAGAAGGAAGGCTTAGTTGGACAGCAAGTATTTGAGACCCTTGATCTTTTCCTGGCACTCTCTCTCTGTAGAATAAATAAAGTTGAGTACCTTTACTATGTTTTTCTGTGTCAAGACATGCTCAATCCTGTCTGTATGGACTGATCAGAAAAATCATGCTTGCTTACTTCTATATGACAAACACATAGTCACCTCCTTTACAAAGGAAATGTTGATGTCAAATTGGGACTGGGTCAATTTTGGGACTGATGTCAATTTGGGACTGTCAGTTTTGCTCTGTTCAGTGACTGCTCACTGACATCTTTGGTGGTGGACATGGCAAGACACTGACAAAGGACAATTCCATTTTCTGACAGGAATCAAAAATGTCCTTATTCCTCATTACAAAAGAAACAAAAAGTTTTCACATGTGTTTTGGAGGACACTGGAAACCACATTCTGATCCCACTTATGTCAACTGGAAATTTGATATTTGATTTCTGTAGTACTGGAGTTCTAGTTCTCTCTATTTTATCAATTTAAAGCAGTTTTGAAATTCCCATCTCACGGAACCATACCATTACATATTCTTGTGCATATTTATTCTGAGTACAAGAAAGGCTGAGACCAAGGGTTTGGACTATTTAAACACTATGACCTTTGAACTGATTCCCTCTCCAGTATCTCTGAAATCCTTGGAAAAAGAAAGATATGCTCTCTTAGCAGTGATATTTCAGCTGTAGTGAGTAACAGGAGCTTACCCACTCTTCACCACTCCCACTCCTCACCCTACAGGATGTTCTGCTGCCCACACAGAGATGCCTCTTAAGGAGCAATGGCCTCTTTTCCAGCTGAGAAGAGAAAGATTCAGCCACACCACATCTCTTTAAAATTTGTACTTGACCAAGAAAAGAGACCAGTAGGATCCCAGTAGAGAGGGAGTAGTGGAGCTTCTCAGCAAGAGCATCCCATGTCTGTGGCTGTCCCTGGTGCCTGAACTTAGCTCTGGGCCAGAGTCACAGTGGTCTAGTCTTAAGGGGACAATTTCCACCTGCATTAGAAACAAAGGATTTCAGTTTTCCCTTAGAAAATTCCTACTTTTAATGAGCATGGATGTGACCCTTTTACAAAGAAAAAAATGGCAAAATGTTGAGCTGAAGTTTCAGGGTGATTCAACTGCATTGGCTATCCAAAAAAAAAAATAGATAAAAAAGATGAGAGCATGTAGGATTCTGGCATTTTGGGATAAAAATGAAATGACTCATAAATGTATTTACAGAGTTTGAAAAATAAGAGATAGGCCAGAAGAAAATGTTACAAAATTCAGAACTTTAAACAAACAAACAACAACAATAAAAGCAAGAAAACAAACAAATAACAACTAACAACAACAACAAACATCAGGCAAACAAATAAACAAAAAAACCCGCAGTTATTTACAAAGTTCTGTGTAGAACTCATCCATACCTTTCTTTTAAGGTTACCTGTGCTTTTTCACCAGTCATTTCTCAAAGTCTGACCAACATGGCATTGTGAGCACTCCTCAAATAACATTACCAGGTGGGACAATACTGCAATAGTATATATTATTTCCTATAGCATTCCTTCATTTTTAGTATCCCCTCTTCCCCCATGACCCTACTGCTCATTCTTGGCCACCTCCCAAAATAATTCTCTTCTGTTTTCTTTTTTTTTGCTGACAGTTTCCATTTAAAAGACCTTGGTTTCTGCCCCTTTGTATTCATTACAGAATATAAATCAGGAGATCTCTGATTAGCTTACTTCCTTGTTTTTTCTCAGCCAGGATGATGTCAGCGCAGCTCAGGGAATTAATTTTATTGGTTAAATTGTGGGCTCTCTTCTGGTCAAATCAAGAGAAGCCCAATGTTCAAAAGACAGTAAAAGTTTCATTTACAGAACTGCAATTTATATTGCATTGACTCATGGTTAGAAATAAAATTTGCATGATAGACATAATTTTTTTTTTCTTTTTCTCTCTCTCTTTTTTTTTTTTTTTTTGTGATCAGGCAAAAGGAAGAAATAAAACCTAGTTAAAATGTCACAGCTCCCCTTTTGTTATGCAGGAACCAGCCTCTGTTGTACTTGGTGACTCATTTGTTTGATAGGTGTGTTTGACAATACTCTTAGACCTATTATTGTATTTCTTAAAAACACTATCATGGAAAAGGTGCACTCTGTTTTCTAATAAAACGAATGGTCAACTTATTTAAGATTCATGTGGTTTACAAACCCTCACAGGAGTTTAATGTCACAAAGACTGTAGTTTCTGTGTCACAGTGGAGAGTGGCGGCATTCAGGTAACAACAAAAGGGAGTATAGCTTGGGTGTACTCTCAATGCTTTTTCTCACCCATGCTACGTGGTTTATTTTATGTAGCACATACATGTATATTTAACATTAACCAAAATAGCTGTAGTATTTAATGGCAGGGCTAACCTTTATCATCTGACAAGTTGTATTTGCTGTTTGGAGTCAAAATCATGTTTCATTAGGAAAAGTCACATCAAGCCATATCCTCACAGGTCATTTTTTTTTTTTTTAAGACAGCATTTTTTTTACCTTATTTCTCAATCCATTCTGATATTTTATTTTAAAATGAGATACTCTATATGAAGGAGCATAGCCTGCATTTTCCCAAATGCGAAGTAATTTTTTTTTTTTCTCTCAGAGCAGTGCCAACTACTGACACTTAAAATCAGTGCTAATCAGTGAATCATAGCCCTGCTCACATCATTTCAGGGTCTTGCCCAAGGCCCTGGAAAAGGCTATTTCTTTTTGTCAGGCCTTCTCCCTGTCCTTGCTGTTTTTTGCTGTTTTTTGCTGTTTTGGGGAGTGAGTGTTCATGGTGTGTGAGATGTGCCTGTATACAAACAAACAGGTGGGGAACTCTGTGTTAGTGGGGTCTCCTCAGCTGTCCAGCCCTGAGTGAGCAGGCAGAATGGCTGTGAACACCCTTTCCTCTCTCAAAACAAACTCCTGGGGCCCCATATCCATTTCCTGGTAAAAAAAAATAAAAAATATATAAAATTATATATATGACTGACAACCTCCTAACCAAATTATATATATGACTAAATTACACCAAACCTCTTCTGACATAGGGCAGTTAATTTAAATCACCTTGAAATGACAATGTGTTGCAGTGAGTTCTCACATCAGCATTCAGAAAGGACCCCAAAGCCTATCTCTGGAACTTTTATATTAAATGAGGTAGGGTCTGAAGGCTGCTTACTTCTGGTTGAAGAACTTGAAAGCTCCATTTCAGCTCTACAGAGCTGAGATGTTGTAAACATGTTAGTAAAGAGGCAACAATAAATATTCAGTAACCTTTCACTTTCCTAGTATTTCTCAGAGTTGTAATTAGGAATCATAATGAAAAGTAATACCTATTGTATTCTTTTTCCTGTTTGAATCAGGACAACTGATAGCTAATGTTTTTCTCCCATTCAATTTCTCTCCATCATTCCATCCTGAGACCTAAATCTGAAGATTTCTGAAAGTGGCATCCCTTTTTGGGCCAATATATCACTAAAAGTTTAAGGTAGCTAACGTCTGCCTGAATTTCTTGAAAGTCTAGAATAAAATTTTGTGGTACCAGAAACATTTGATGATTCAGCTCAGAGACACATCAAATGTTTAACTTCTCATTTAAGAGCACAAGAAATGAAAAGACTGCTTTTACCATAATTCTTTGCATCATCTGTACTGACTAGCTTTTTGTTTCTGAGTCTCAAGTGGATGGACATTGGTGTTCCGAATGTCACAAAGTTCCTTTCATTTTTATTTTGTAAAAGTATATTTTACATATTTTAAGTATATTTTAATATATCAAGTATATTTTAAATTGACTAACTTTATTAAGTATATTTTTTATTAAATGTAGGAAAATATAATGTTGAGGACCTTATTATATGAGTAATGAATAACATAACAGTAAATTTATAAAGAGATGTGTCGTTATATATAGCCATGCATTGCTTGAATATATGCTTTCAAAGATTGGGGATAGCTCTCCACTCTTATACAGGCTGCTAAAATGCCTCAAGAATTAATACTGTGCCTCCAGAATGCAGCAGGCAAGAGATTAATCCTAATTTACAGTGAGGATATAACAACTACTTTCTTTCATATGACCGAGAATGTTGCCACATAAGCAGTCAAAAGCCAAAAGAAAATCAGTCCTCTTATTCAAGATCTGAATTGTAAAGTAAGCCTGCAAAATAGCACACAAGAAATGACATACTTCATGTGTTGAAATAGTCCTGCCTGCGATACACCATAGGTCAGGACAGTTTTCTTTGCTGAGCTCTCATCTGAACTCCTCAGCTGAAGGCTGCAACTGAGAAGTTAGAGGTGTGAAGGCTAGGGGCTTTCCTAGCTGGAGGAAATCAGCTCCTCTAGGCTGCTGGCTTGAAATGGCCTAGGGTTTGTAGGGACAGGGAAATCACTGACATACTACCCAAAACCTACCTCCTATGGCAATGCCTACGTGGATGCTGGCTGGGCTGGCAGACAAGTTACTTCTGCTGATAGGATCTGAGTCCTGTGGGGCAGAGACAAAGTGTATGGGCAGGGAAGCAGGGGTGGGTGCCTCTGCACAGCCTCTGTCTGTGCTGGAAACCTCGTCTGCAACCTTCCTCTTCCTTTGCCACCAGTCTGACACATCCCCTGGGCATGCAGACACACATGCAAATAACCGCATGGTTCTGGACATATAAACAAACAATGAGGCCTCTTAAATCCCACAGTTTATAGGTTAGTCTTGAAAACATGCTTGTGGGAGATTAAAGTCTTAAACTACCTGTGTTGCCAGAAAAAGCTTTCTAGGTGGTTTCTAAATGAAACAAATTCCTCCCCCTGTAATTAATGTGGTTAATTATGCTAAATCCAGCAAATAGCTTTTCTGTAAACGAACATTTTTTTTTTCATATGATTAGAGGTCATCACTAGTGATTTGTAGGGATAGATCATTAGTTCTGATAAAAGCAGAACTTAGCCAGAAATTACATCCTCTTTACTTTAGTTTTCAAGTGAGCACTTGTCCAAATTCAAGCAACTCTTAAAATAAATAAATAAGTAAATGAAATTGTATTTTCTCTCTCACTAGGATTTCTCCAATTTTCTATGTCCCAGGATAGGATTTTAATCTAAGTGATGAGGAGAAAATGAATAGAAGGAGAACCTGATGCCAGATCAATAAATCAAAAACACAGTAAAAAAAATGCATGAGTGGAATGAGGTGATGTTCCTCCTCTATTTCCACCCTTAATATCTTTCTTAATAGAATAGAAAAATGGCTGCTGAAAATTGTAATTATGATACTTTTTATACACCATCATGTTGATTGGAAACTATCACCAAAACCAGGGTTTCCTGCCCCAAAGACCGCAAAAATGTGCTAGAACTCACACGGTAGAATTTACTGTCTAGGACAGCATCAGCCAAATCACTGAATTAAGCTTTGACCATAGGTTACACGCTGGAAAAATGTTAACAATGTTAAACAAGAGGGTTAATTTCACTTCTTAACTGATCAATTTAAAGAAAAAAATTACTTCAATTTTCAAGCCACTGACTCAAATAAAAAAAAAAAAAATCCGATTCCTGCATTACGTTGTTCAGACTGCCACTTAAGGATGTAAAACAGTTACTTACATTCCTGAATTACAACCTGAATGTCGTCTGAAAGATGAATATCTTGGTAGAAAAATGAAATCAAAATAATAGTCTCTCACCTCTTTTTAACAACTTAAGCTATTTTACCCTTGAAATTTTATGTATGTATTTATTTATTTATTTATTGAGTTCTTACAGAAAAGAGCGTGTCCAAATGTGTAGGCTATGGTGTTTTCAGATTCACATTATGATTCTCCACAATGAGTATTTTGCATTTATTTTGCACACTGAACCGACACTGGAGTGTTTTAATACTCAGTTCATTCTGAAATCATGATTTAGGAGACACAAAATATACCATCAAAGCAGTATGTTTTTATGGCAACAGGTACCAAGAAATTAGTCTGCAGTCTGAAATGTAAGCACTTTGGTCAGGCTTCCCAGAGGAAATTTACAGACTGAAAGCTTTCTGCTTCTGTCTTTGTGGCACTCCTGGTTTTATTCTTGTAGGGTTATGTATCCTTGCCATTTGCTACACTCTGCGTTCCCACATTTGCCAAAGCTCCTACACGTGCCATATCCACAGGGGCTGAGATTAGCATTCCAGGCTACTCCAAAGAGTAAGAGCAAACAAAAAATATTTATTGTTGTCACTAGCTTCTTGATGATCTTTTGACATACTTGGAATAGTTTACTTTGGTCATGTAGATAACAGAATAGCCTACCAGGTTGTACATAGAGTCTAAGTGTATAACAAATAGATTGCAGAAACAATTGATTGTGCTTCTGATTAAAGGCAGTGAGGCAATATCACAGTGAGAGGTGAGTGAGATTCAAGAAGGTGAGTTCATCTGAAAAAAAGTGAGGGGTGTGCATCCTGGTACAATTTTGTGTTTTGGACTTGAAAATGTTAAATTTGGTTTGTATACTTGCTAGAATGTTGTCTATGGCATGTTGCCATTGCTAAATCAAACAGCATAGCAATAAAACATCTTTCCATGCTGGAAAAGGAAGTAGGAGATTAATTTATAAGAAATAAATTGCATAAAAATATAAGAGAAATCCCAGGAGTCTCAACTGTGTAACACACTGGGGAGAGCTTGTTTTATATAGCTTTTAGCTTGAACTAAACAATGAGTGTACATAATGTGTTTGCTTAAGGAGGATCATATAATGCATTTTATTTAGTTTTCTCATGAATTCAAAAAAGCAGGTCTCTACTGCTGCATATAACATTTTAGGTTGTACTGCCACAGTTCTCATGTTTTATTCACAGTTTTTTGTTTGTTTAATTGTGGACTGTCTTTTGACAGAAATATCTCTGCTGTTATAGAAGATCGCACGTTACTTGTGACTTCATAGTGTCAGGCTTCATAAGCTGCACACCATCTTCTTTGCGAAGATTTCTTGTGTGGTTACACTGAAATATTTTCTATATATTAAGAGAAAAATAGGGGAAAAAAAAAAAAAAGGCCAAGGAAAGATGTATTATTATTCAGTTTGTTGTTGGAAATTTGGACCTGGGGTAGAATTTGTGTTATACTTTGGAATGGAAGAGTATGGAAGAGTACACTCTTTCAAATCTGAGAAACATGGTAGAGTTAAAAGGGCACAAACAGACATGTATACTAAGCAGTGACCTGAACTACAGTTTAAGGACTTCTCTCCTTTTAACATAGGCTGCATAACCCAAGAGCCATCTGTCATTTCAGCTCGGTGAAAGTTTCTTTCACCAATTTTTTTCCTTTTTTTTTTTTTTTTCCCTATTTTGTATAAAGAGGCAGATTTAGTGAAATCAAAACATTTCAAGAATACGTTTTGCCAAATCTTTCTTTTAAGAATGTAAACATTCTTAAAATTCCCGGTGACTGACTTTGACACATTTTTAAATGACATGCTGTCATTTGGGAGCTGGAATGATTTCTCATTTCAGCAAAACTTCTCATTTTATTTATTGTCATTAGAAGAAAAAAAGAAGCTTCAAACTCAAACCAAGATGCACCGATTTTCTGGACTCCAAGGGATTTCTCAGGTAAGGTGTTGTTTTTAATTTGCTAAATTGAAAAGGAAAAATCACAGACACACAGTTAGGATTTCCTATGTGAGAACAGCTAGTGAGCCAAAGGAATGATGTTTTCATCCTGCTTGACAACCAATTAACAGTTTTACTTCCCTTTCCTCCACATGGGTAGGCATGAAATGTAGGTGTCAGACCAGAGGAGTTACTTCAGAGTGCTCAGTGACATGACCATGGGCTAATTGACCTTGAAAGCAAGAACCTTTGACTAAATGGTGACATAGCTGTGGAAATCTTGAAACAATTGCATACAAGGATAGGCAGATACAGTAGTAACTACTTTTTCCAAGGAAAACTTTATTAATGTGTTAATTGAGGACTGCAGACTGACAAAATGGGGTCCTTTGTAGTTTTTCACCCTCCTGCTTTCAGTAACTACTACATCTCCCCCTCTCTCCCCCTCCCTGAAAAAAATAATTAAAAAGGGTTAAAAATATGTTAGGATACTGGGTCACGGATAAAATCCAGGCCCCTCCCCACAACTTCAAAGGGGCCATTTGCAGTGGAATGAGTGTCATTTGGTGGTGGGATCAGGAAGCTATTTGGGCAAGAGGCAAACATCAATGAGCCAAGCAGTGGGAGGTGGGGGGCAGGACCTGAGGGCTGGTGCAGAAGTCTTTCCACCTATTGGAGCATGCAGGTTATTTCAGTTGCTGGGATGCAGCAGACCACTGCTGGGTACTTGCTGGAGGGAAGATCGCTTCTCTTTGGCTCTGTGCCCTTCTATCATGCAACCTCTGTCCACACAGCATGGGCACAAGCTCTGATGTTCGGTTTCGATAGAGGACAGGGGACTATCACTCTGAAACTAGGAGTAACCCAAAGTTCCTTTCTGGCAGGAAAATCTGACTTTCCCTCCTGATGTAACATATATGATTTTGAAATAAGCCACAGAGCTTGACTTTCTCACTGTGTATTTTCATGTGTAGAAAGAAAAATGCCTTTCCTCCTCACTGTGAAGCAGACCTTTACTTTCATAAAGGCAGAAAGATGTAGTCATGCCACATTCATTGCTGTGTAGAAAAAAGCTCACTTCATGCTTTTTCTTGTCTTCATGGTTGCCTTTGTGTGTAGTTTTTTGGGTGTAACTGATTAAATTCTTCTTTCCTTGAATTCCTGCAGGCCTCATTTGGCTACAATACATACTTGCCTCACTTCAGTTCCTGTAGACAGTGATGTATTTGATCTGCTGGCCTGAGATATATATACATTTTTTTTTCCACAAACCCTAATGTAAACACTGGAAGGAGTTTATAGCTGTGAATCAGCATCCAATGGCAGTGATGATTTAAGGCAATGAAGAAGTGACATAAAAAAAGCCCTCCACTCCAAGTCTGGGTCTTAAGGTGGTTCTCTATTCTCTTCTTTAAGCTACAACCAGAAATACTGTAAAAAGAGCTTCTGGATTTCTTCTTCTATATTTTTTCTTCTCTTTTTCTTTTGTTTTCTCTCTTTTCTATTTTTTTTTCTTCAGTTTTGATCAAGCACAAGGAAGTATTTTTTCTGCTGTGCTTTTTTTTTTTTTTTCCTGCCAAGCAGACTTGGAGCTGAAACAGTCTTGCTGACAGGCTTTAATATGAGGAAGTTTTGCAACATAATTTACAGCTGGTGTAAAACTTGTCAGTAAATGTCAGAGGGTGACCGCTGCGATAAACTAGTTAGGTATTGTTGGGCATACTATTTGAGTAAGATGCTTACCCCTCAAACAAACACTTCATTTGGCACAGAAATTTTTCAGGGAACCCACTCTAATTGTTAAAATCTACCACTTGATGAGTATCAAAAGTTTTTGTGAAAATTAAAAAATGTGGCAGCGAGACAATCCTAGGGAATTGCATTCTGTTTCCAGAGGCCTTTAAGTAAAAAGTAGTGAATCTCTTATTTTAGCTTTCCAAATAAATTTGTCCAACATTCTAAAATTCTGAAATACTAAATAGAGCGACACAGAGTGATGATAACAATCTTTGTGTGTGTGTGTGTTTGTTTTTAGAAAACACTTGAAGAGTGAAACCTGCTTTTGTACATCTTGTTAGCGCATTTCACTGTACTTGGCAGATTGGCAATAGAAGAAAAAATGTTTGTTTTAACAGGCAAGGCTGCTTAGTGAAGTGGCCTGAGCAGTGATCTGAGCGTCCAGATACCTGTATCCCCAGCTATGCCACTGCTCTACTGAGTGACTCCAAGCAAACATGTTTTTGCCTCCTTGCTACTTCCCTACCATATAGTGTCTCTTTTCCAGTCAGCTTGTGAACTCTGTGAAGCAAGTATTTGGTCTAGATTTTAATCTGTACAGCACCTAGCACAGCTGACTCCTATATCCTTTGGGATCTGTGAGTGCTTCAGTCATATAAGCACTAACAAGAGAAATAGTAATGCTGTGAATCAGCATAGCTTCACTGAAGCTCATTTACAGATAAAGCAAAGGGTCTGGCCTATGGTATTGTTTCATTGTGTTTATGAGAGGAGAATGAAGTCAAAGAGCAATGGAAATCTTTCCTTTTGTCTTCATTTTTGCGTCCTCCAGCTTTTTTCCTGGAAATGCCAATCTCTGTTAGGATGTACTGATGGAATGATGTTACGTTTGCTGTGGCTCTCACAGTCTCCTTATAGTCACTGGAGTCAAAATAGATGAAAGCATTTTTATTTTTATTATTTTTTTTTTTCACTATCTTAGACTGGAGAAGAATGGTGCAAAGAGACATTGTAGAAGATAAAGCAGCAATTAACAGATTAAATAGAGAGTGTTTCAGTGTCTCTGTCATGGCCAACATGCTTGTATGAAGGTATCACTGAAACTCCAGTGGCTGCTTCTGGGGGTCGAAGACTACATAGCTCCCTGGTACTTACAGGGAACCAGCTACAAGTAAAGAAAATATTAAAAAACAAAACAAAACAAAACAAAATAACTATGAGCTTTGGTTAATATAATCAAACAATTAATAATAAATCAATTCAGGTAATCAAAATGGTAATTGCTGTGATAGCCCGCAAATTCACTGTTTTTTTATTTCCTTACCCTTTTCTAGAAGGGCATTGAGTCTTGTTTCACATACACTGTTTTACAAAAATTATACTATGTTGACTTAAGTTTAGTTACTTGTTCACATGGGTATGCAGGAAAGTCAAACTGGGCCCAGAACTGAACTGTGGATCTGATTATAAATGATTAGTCGTGCTTTCCAAATCTGCTTTGCTTTGTTGTTCTTTTGGAAAGTAAGAGCAGTACACGTCTTTGATTCTCACTGCATGGCTAATGTTTGAGGATGAATATGCTCATCTTGGGTACTGTGACCTTGTAGTATCCCATATTAGAATGCTTCCTAAGATGCTAACTTTGCTGGTGGGCAATTTTATACTTTTACAACACAGAATGATAGGCAAGTGTGAAAAATGGATGACACTTCGAGAAAATAAAACCTGTTCTGAACTAAATCCTCAGGGCTTGGAGGGATATGTCTTCAATTCAACCTGAGAAGTGCCAGACATCAGCTTGAGATTTTCTTGAGCTGCAGACTTAATGTAGAGACCTAAATAAGCAATTAATGCTTCAAAAGTGTTGTCTCCAATGATTCCATTTGGATTTGCTGGGTCTCTATTTTTAATTAACTGATAAGGATTTGGAAACTTAACTCTAGGCAATTATTCCAGCAAAACTTTGGATAATATCCTGCAACAGTATTAATTGTTCTGAATTAACGATCCACTATTCAGCACAAATCTGGAGGATGTGCAGTAAACAAAGTGTGAGACCACACATAGAACGAGTAACAGAATATAATATTAATAAAAAATGTCAGTGTTGTCATGTTCTTAAGACTACATTAACAGAACTAAATTAAAATTGGAAAAATCCTGTTCTGCTATTTACTAAATTCTTACTGCTTTATTCTGCTGTTCTTTTTTTTTTTTTTTTTTTTTTTTTAGTGTAGACTTTTAATAATAAAATGTACACTGGTTATTTGTTATACAAAATTATTAATTAAGTGTTAAATTACAAAGTATATTAGCAAAAACTTAAATGTAAAATGCTCTGCTCAAAGTAATTAGCTGTAGTTCTCCGTAACACATTAACCCTGCTTTTTATATGCTTGTAGTCTATTTTACTAATTCAAAGAATTCACAACACATCTCTTAGTTATTTCCAGGAATTTGAGCTCATTTGTTTACACTTACTTGCAACAGGAATCTTAACAAAATTCTTCAATATATACTAGAGACATTTTTCCTTTAAAACTAAACTTTAAGCACCTAAAAATAACAATCCTTTTTTTTTTATTTTATTTTATTTTTTAGCCAGCTACTTAGTGCATCAAATTATTGTTCAGGCCCTTTATTTGAGACACTGGGTAAAATCCAAATGGAAATGAGCTTGGCTGGTGTGTTTTAACCTACATTTGTCAGCCTCACAAAGTCACCATGCAATTTAGCCTAGTTGGCAGCTCTAGTTAAGAGACATGCAGGACTGGCATAGCTTAGATGCTTCAAGCTGTGGAATACTGCAGCACTTTGACAGGATTGCGAGCACATGCTTTCACTGTGTTTCCTGCTGCACATACTTCTAGCCACTGCTGTCACTCCTTTGCCTACAGAAGCATCAAAAGTAGTTCAGGTTTTTCCAGCTATAGAATAAAACTTTATTTTATCTTTATTTATTTTATTTTATTTTATTTTATTTTATTATTTTATTTATTTTATTTTATTTTATTTTATTTTGAAAAACAGTAAAATCCTCCTGTACAAGGATATGCTATAAAATTAATAACAGTGTACTTTGGAAAATGAAAAAAATATTCACCCCTTGGCCCCAAGTCTGTGCAAAGGTAACATATCTAAAATTTGTGATGTGACAAAGTACAGAAGGGTGCAGGCATCCCTCTGACCTGTGTGGCAGCCCCAAGGGGTCATCCCCAGGTACCAATTGAGTTACACCAAGGGAGGTGACATGATGAATGGGGTGGCTTAGTGCCCTGCCCATGTGGCAGGAAGGAAGGGAACCTTTCTGCATAACCTAAGAGCACTCTGAGCCCTTGGCTTGCTAATGGGGAAACTAAGTCTCCAGAGCCTTTGTGCATGTTGATACCAAGCCCAGCTCAGCTCCTGTCCTGGAGGGAGAAGGCAAGCAGAGATATAGGCCACCCACTGTCACACTCAGAGCAACCTATAGGTGAGGGGCATCCATTAGGTTTCCTGCAGTGGTGCTCCTAAAACATTCCTTTAAACCACTTTCTTTAAACCACTATCTCTTTAGTCTCAAAGTTTTCCTCACATGAGATGAGGACAAATAAGTGAAAACAACAAAAGATTTGTCTTATTCTAGGTCCTCCATGATGGAGAAGCAAGGCCGGGACAGGCTGGGCCTTCCCTCCCTGCAGCTCTGTTCAGACCAGAGCAACTCCTGCATGGCAGCTGTAGGCCCTGGTGGGATGCTTGTTGTTTGTAAGCACAGAAGTAAGCGTAGTAATTGATTGCTTTGGCTGCTCCCCAGAACAGGCCTGACATGGAGATAGAATATCTCAAGGATCCATCCTGTTACAAAACTGTAAAATAAATAAACAAAGCATGGTATTTTAGGCTCTGTAGCCATTGCATCACAGGAGCTGCCAGAGTAAAGGTTGCACCTCATGCCAGTCGTGGAAGAAGGGGTTTAAGGGAACAAAACAAACTTTTACAAATTATGCCCAAAGCTACAATTGCATAAGCCCAGTGCGATATCAGAGGGATTTTAGAAATTCCCCCCTTGGTTACAAATCAACACATTTTGTTCATTTTTCCAGGCACCTGATCTCAAGATCCATTGGATGTTATGCATTTCACTGACAGCAATCTTTGATAAGCCTGATAACTCCTATCACAATAAAATCTTAAAACAAAACAAAACAAACAAACAAAAACCTGTCAAGCTAGCAAGGCCAGGATGAACATCATTAAAGAATGAAGTGATTAGGAGAGTAAGCACAGCTTTGTGAAGCAGCTAATAAAAATATGCAGGGCTTGGAAAACAGCTTATTTGTGTTTAGGAGTTGGAAGAGAATAAAATCAAAATCTAACACTACTAGTAAATTCTATCTCATTACTCAAGGGAAAAAAATTAGATCCTGTGCAACTACGTTTTCTCAGAAAAGAACCACAGATAAGTATTAGGTATTTTATGAGTTGTAAAATATTCAGAAGAAAAAAAAAATAGGATGAAAACATTTGCCTTATTTGCCATTGAAGACTAATAAATAATATATATTTTTTTTTCTTTTCACTTAAACCCTACAGAATTTGTAATGCTCTTAAAGAAATCTTACAAAATGTTCATGGTATATGCAGAGGCATTTTCACTGACAAAAAAAATAATATATATATATATATATATATAAATATAAATATATAAATAAATAAAATCGATTCTTCTTGTTTGTATTTAAGAGACACATTTTTTTCCCCTCCCTTCAGGAAAGATGCATGGTCATATTGTGAGAATAATCGTGAGAATCCTGAAACCTTGAAAACTGAATAAAGATGAAAAGTTCTTTAATTTAGTATTAAATAGAATTACCTTACTGACAAGTGCTTTTTAAAGGTATCTGGTCTTGTGACAGTGATGTTAATGAGGTAAACCTTATGGTTTATGTTAACCATGAGGTAATGAGGTAATGATGGTAATGAGGTAAAATTGCCTGATTTTAATGCCAAAATATTTGGATAGCCAGTTTATTCTGAAGAAGAAAAATAATACCAACTGCTGAATTTCTTTTAATAGCTACTAAGAACACACAGGTTGAGCAGGTTTGGAATACTAATGGGAGACAAAAGAGGAAAAAATAAAAAATGCATTTAAAAAGAAATACAGTATTTATTTATTTGTTTCAGTTCAATGAGGGCACAACCCCTCTAACTTTTGAAGGAAGCATTTTCATTATTGTTTCACTTTTTATTCAATTCCATTAAAACAAACAATCAACAAACAAACAAACAAACAAGAAAAAAAAAAAAGGTAAAAGAAAAAAACAACCAACCAAGCAAACCACAAAACAAACAAACAAACAAACAAACAAAAACCATCACCTTGAAAATAACATTTCTGGTACATCAAATTAAATCTAGTCAGAAATCTTGCATTTTATGAAAAAATATATTTATCTCACACTTATACCTGCTTTTTATTTTTAACTTTACTTTTTGTTGTTGTTGTTTTTTGTTTGTTTGGTTTTTTTTGTTTGTTTGTTTTTCTCATGTAACACAGCCAAGGCAGCTTGGATAGATTTTCTTGCTCATTTTTCAGCTTCATTGAAAATGTCAGTCCAGGGTTTACTTAGTTAACATTTCCCTCTCTACACCAGCTACCTTTAAAAAGTGCTTGTTGGCAGAGTGCTTGAAAAAGCCAGATTAAGAAAAACTATATTTTACTGCTGAGATGGTCAGGTAGCTGTTATCTAAGCACATGCACATTTTTCCAGATCCTTGACTTTCATGCAATATTTCCTCATTCCTAGCTCCATACATTTTTGTCACAGTCAGGATAGTGCAGCAGTGCAGGGGGATGCCCAGAGAGAAAAGAGCTTTTAAGACAAATGTCAGTTCGCGGTGAGTGAGATTCAGTGAAACTGCCTTGTGGCATCTATGGCTCCTCACAACCCTACTTTCTGTCATTTGTTGACTGTGATTAGCCCATTTATTGAGTGTATGTACAAGCTTTCACATGTATCCTGTACAATTTTGTCATGAACGACCGATAACAAAAGTTACGTTCTAGAGGAACAAGAGCAGATTGAACATCCAGCATTGAGAAAATGGGTAATACACCCCACCAGAGGCCAGCAATGCAAGAGGAAATCATTTAGATGTAAGATACCTCAGCCTTTTAATATCCAGTAGTGAAGCAAATTTGAAATCTTAGGTGGCTGAATAGTGCAAACTGTATGAACTGAAGGAAGATAACTTGGTATATCTAACAAAAAAAAAAAAAGACAAGTTTATTTTGTGCTCTATGGAAGGTCAATATTCTCAGTTTAGAGAATAGTAAAGTAAAGTATAGTAAAGAATAGTAAAGTAAAGTAATAGTAAAGTATAGTAAACTTTACTTTCACAGTAAAGTTTAGCACTTTACTGTGAAAGTGCTGAGAAATGATTTGTAAATCTACTGACTTTGTACAGACATTGTTAACTGTACATTAGGAAAAGGCTCAAAAGTGAGTTAAAGAAGTCCCATGAAGATAAAACCTGTAGTGTAATACATAGGAAGAAAGATGAATTTCACTGTTGTCATTATGTCAATCTCTGGAAATGTTAATCTCTGAGTAAAAGCAAATTGTTTAAATGGCAAACATTTAGAAGAGAAAATATGAGAACTCAACAAATAAGACGTTATTAAACTCCTTGGTGTAGTGGCAAGATTTATAAATGGATCTAATAAGATCTGAATATTTATTTTCTATTATTTAATGAATCAGATCCAAAGGAGAATGTACAGAGAATATACACAAAGCATGTGCAGTTTAGAGTTTATGGAAATGTACATCACATATCAACCAGTGAAACATTAATGGTTTCACTAAGGCTGTGACCATTAAATGTGTTATGTAATTGTTATTGTTATGAAGTGCAGCGATGTACCAAGAGTTCTGCCCCATTATACTGGTTTTCTGCAAAGAGGGGTAGTAGACTGTGGAACTCATTAGATTTAAACATATCTAAAATAATTAAATATTGTTCTGTTCTGCTTTACTTTCCTTAAAAAGATACCTTCTGAAATTATCACTGAATTTACTGGACAGCTTCTGCTGGGAGTTGCACTCTTTGAGAAAATGAACACCAGGCAAGGATGTGGTAATATGGATGTGGTCAGAGTGACATTGACTAATTAATGTTACTGTATAAAGACAATGTAATACCACTGTCATTATAAATGTGTCAACTGATGCAGAGATGTTAACTGCAAGAAGTAATACATTGAGTCAGTAGTAGTACCAGAGATTGAAAAATTCATAAGCTCAAACTACTATCTAGCAAATACTCTGATAGAAGATTTCAAAGCATACTTGAAATCATGATAAACATCCACTTTTCATGGCAGGCTCACAGTAGCTTGTCTATCCTGCTACTATTGATCTGGTCAGCAACATGATCACAACAAAACATGCAAACAGAAAATCCTATTTCGTGGGATACCTTGGCACCAAGGCAATCCTATTGCTCCCTCTTCTCTGCTAAAAGGTACGTATCATTTGTCTCGTGTGCTTTAAACAAAATCAAAACTGAAGTCAAACAGGAAAGTAGAGGGTATTGGCTTTTTATCACCATCCCACTTTCCTCAGTGTTTAAATACAAAGTCAATTATGTTTTATCCACATTGAGTACTCTTTGATATTTAAATTCCATGAATTAACCAGAGTCCTTTGTTCTACTATTGCAAACCTTAATGAAATAAGATGGTTTAGCTGGGTTTATTCAAAAGTGAATTTTGTGAAGTTACCAAACGTGCTTCCTGATTATCATCATAAAAAACTCATCGTATTATTTTTGCTCTCTGACTGAAGATATCACATGGCTAGCCAGTATTTCAGGATATGATCACTGGGGCACAGATTCTCAGGTGATATACAAAGGCATAATAGTTGATTTGAATATGTTTTGAGTGACTGAGAGTCCTGCCATAGTATAAAATTGTATTTTGCCCATTTTCCTTTATTGGTTGCATACCTGAGTCATACTTCCAAGGGAAGGAAACAATAGCATGTTACTTAGTTAATTAAGCAGCTGGAACAAATTTAAGCAGTGAAACATTCACTTTGGAAATGAGCTGCTCACAAACAGTACAGCAATGAAGAATGTTTTTTTGGCTGAGTCCCTTCAGTAAATCAGAAGGTCTTGATGCAAATCAGGAATTACTTACTGGGGGAGGTCCTATGACCTCTGTTGAACAGGATGCATGACCAAAAACAGTCCCTTGTGCCATCCAAGTCTATTCAGCTGTAGTCTGTGAATTAATGATAATAGTGAATAATTTCTGTAAAAGCATTCATGCAAGAAAGTGAAAGCAGTAAGGAGGAACTTCTGCAATGCTTAGCTGTTTACACAAGGGTACTGTACAGCAGTAGGCATGTCAGCCCTCTACGAGTTTTGCTGAAATTAATGGGAGTGGGAAACATTTCCAGCTTTTTGAAGAGTGCAGTTAAAGTAAGTGATCTGTTACCATTGTGCCACTTCCAGGGGAGGCTATAGTTTCAGCTGTGATAATAGTGATGTAACCTGAAAATGAAATAAATTTGTAAAACCAATTCACAGCCACAATATTGCAGCTGGAGCTGAGACCAAAGGTATAGCTTGACCTTAACACTGTTAACATTGCAGGTAATATAATTACCTGTAGCATTCTGTCAGTTCCAGCATTGAGATGTCTCTCTTTTTTGTTTGTTTCTGGCAGCAGACTGATCTATTGCTACTTCTGGGTTTTTATTTATTTATCTATCTATTTATTTATTTATTTTGTTATTATATAAAAAAGAACATTAGAGTATTAGGTATGTTATTTCAGTTTTTATGGATCTCACTCTTACTGAAATGTAGCAAAATAGTCTTGATAGTATCAATAATGATGAATTTGGTCTCAGATCAGGATTGAAATTTCTTTTTCTGTTGCTTTTCAGTCTTACTTGAATGGTGGCTGGTTGTCCAGCCCACCCAACCCTTTCTAAGAAGAAAACAATCTTGCTGTTTGCTGCATTGCTTCAGGAGGGTAAATTTTATGGGTCAAATTAATTTGTGTTGGTTCAGACACATCCATTTGGCAGTACCCAAAGGCAAAAGAATAAACCAAGCCAGCAGGGATGTCTAAAAGCTCATACAGGGGCCTTTAACCACTTATTAATTTATTCTAACTACACATAAACCTGACTTTAAGTCAGGTTCTAAAATCTACAATTTGAAAATAATCTGCTTCTCATCCAAGCTGGCATTTAATCTCATTAGCAAATGGTGAAGGAAGTTAGAAACTGGTAAAACATAAGCTTATAGCTCATACTATTTACTTATTTTGTTTTGTTAAGAAAGCAGTATCAGTTCCTGATTTCCATATCATATCTATACCATGCATATCATTACTTCGATTATGGGAAACATATATCATACTTTTGTTATGCCCCATCCCTGGAGGTGTTCAAGGCCAGGTTCGATGGAGCTTTGAGGAACCTGATTTAGTGGAAGGTGTCCCTGCCCGTTGCAGGGGGGTTGTAACTAGATGTTCTTTAAGGTTGCTTCCAACAAAAATAATTCTATGATTCTATTATTCTATGAAACCATAAATTTTCAGGGACTGCAATGTGCAGTTCAGTTCGGCTCCCTAAAAATGGGAACTGGAGTTTCTATGAAAAAGTGAAAGAAAGTCAGAAAAAAAAAAATGCTGCTTTGTGTCATGAAGGCCATATTCTGGTGCTGCTGAAACTGGTGGATCCCTTTGCAAGGGCATTACTGGGAGAAGTCCAGGATGCTCCTAGCTTTATGCTCACATTGAATCAAAGCATTTGAGGTTCAAGAGGAAAACATTTGCACAGTACAAAGAGGCCCAGCCTTCCTTCTCTGCTGTGGGAAGGAAGATCACTGGGGAGATAGCAGAGAGGATGAAGTAGTTTGTGGGGAGAGATGTGGATTCAGTGCATACCTCAGCAACCTCTTTCAGCAGGAAATGAAAGCTATCCAGATAAAGTGTTGATGGCCTCACTGACACAGCCCTGGGCTGCAGTTATTGCAGCTCAGGCTAGGTGTGGACTTGAAGAGGACTTAAAAAAAAAAAAAAGAAAAAAGAAAAAAGAGTTAAAAAAAATGGGTGGGGGTGGGGGAAGGGAAACACCAAACATGAAAATCAATCCTTCTTGCACCATTCCTGCCATGACTTGAATCCAGAGTTCACTGTTTAACCATAAAATGTTAACAGGATCACAAACAGTTGTCTCAACAACTTCAGGAATTCAGCAACTTCATACCTTTAACTGTTTAGGAAGGGATCAGTTGTGGTAAAGCCATGTAGGTATCTCACACCAACTGGGTCCACACAGAAAAATAAAAGTTTAAATGGTTTGTTTTGACAATTGTGCTTTAATTTTTATATTTTTTTATATATCCCTTGTAAAGCAGTATTACACTGACTTCACAAACAATGTTTAAATCTTTCAGTACTTTTGGAATTACGGGCCTAATGAAGAATAAAGAAAAAGGAAAGCTGAATTTCATCAGCTCTATAACATGATACAGAAGGAATAAAATCACAAATAGGGCTTTAGAAAGATGAAAAAATATTCCCAGAGCTGGGGTGGAAGCATGTAAGTAAAAAGGTACAAAGTGCCACGATGACTGAAAGACAGATGAATCCCACACAGGCATATTAGACAGTGTTGAGTGATAAAAAGATCAAGTTCACGTCCTTTCTACTTCTGTAAGCAAAGAACTTAACATGCTGAGTCTGACCAGAAGCCTCAAAAAGTGCAGTAAGTCATGGGATAGTGTGAGTCATTTGGAGAATGATCTTCAAGTGCTTCTCCCTCATCTCTGCCCTTGATAAGACCAATTAGTCAACATACAGTGAGTTTATGGAGGAGATCCACAACATAGAAGATGCTATGAGGAATTAACAAAATAAAGACAAAATACTTTATTTTGAAAGGAGATAAACCCATTAGTATCACACCCCTCATAAATGTCAGCTGTGAAAATAATTTCAACACAGGAAAGAGGATGTGTTTTGGGGGATCACAACTATTATTAGTTTCTGGCATTATAATATCGTAAAATAATTATGAGTCTTGACTCTGTATTGTGCTGGGCATAGTCAGAAAGTAAGAGGCAGTGGGCTCATCTACACTACTATTTGAGTTCAGAGAAATGAACTCTTTTCGTCCCCAGCTATTGCACTTTGGCTCTCACCATGGAATTGCCTTGGGGTTCATAAAATAAATTCCTATTAGATGAAATGAAATGAAATCAAAAGAAGTGCTTCCCTAATGTACTTTTACTGGTAATGAATGGGTCTATGGGGTCAGATCAGAACTCACCTGAAGTAAAACCCAGCAAGCACTTCTAGCTTGGATGTTGGATCCTCCACAACTGTTTTGCTTTGGAGAGCTTTTCCTTCTAGACCACGTCACTTGCTATTGTAAGACCGAGTGGAATCTCACTGAGGGTGGTGCATGATTGTTTACAACTAAGTATAGATGTTTACCATATATATTTGACCTAGAAACCTGTACCCATTAGAAGGAAATAAATACTTTAGAGGTATTATTTATCAGTTTGAAAGATATACCTTCTGATCAGATAAATCTTATTCCCAGTGATGTTATTTTTTTCTCTGCATTGAAAACAAAAAGTGTCTAGGTAATTATGTCCTGTGTAGATGTTCACTCAGTGAATGGATTGAAATCGTTAGTAGGGAACAGCTAGTTTAAATTTATGCTATTGGCAAAGAATAGTAAACAGAACCAGAAAGGAATGACCTGACTTTTCTGAGGCTGCCTCTACTGACAAGTAGATTAGACCAGGACTAGACCTCCTATCTTTCAACTGCTAGTCAAATGTGCACTAAGTATACACAGTAATTCAGTAGAATTATTTAGCTTGTTGATATAGCATGGTAATTCAACTTTTTGTTATATAAAAAGCTTTTTTGTCAAATTATGGGTCACAGTAACCTCGAAAAAATCTCTCTATTGTCTTTCCATTTAGATGAATGCCTCCATTTTCCCATTATTATAACATTTTGCAAATGTTTGTGTAAATTTCCTCTTTTTCATTATTTCAATAATTGTTTTATGAACTTACATTATACACTGAATTGCACTGATTGTACTTGATCTATAATATTATTTTTCAGTTTTCAAACAGTATTTAGTGAGGTCTTTAATAAATAAAGGAGATCTAGTGTCTTTCTTTTAAGTGTAAATATCAGACTGAACTAGGAAAATAAAATTAAACCTACAGTTGCTGAAATGTTTTATGCTAAGTTAATTCAAAAAGGACCTATAAATTTAATAATCTGCTTTCTGTTTCTATGTGTCAGAGATGCTGTTAAAAGCAATATCAAAACATTCTGTCATCTGTCATATCGAGCATAATTTTACTAATTTTCCAAATTATCTGGAAACAATAACAGAAACACTTTTAGGTGTAGATAAATGTTTGGTTTTCATTTGTAATAAGTCAGTGAGCGAGGGCTTATTTGTATCATATTTGTCATATTTTTATTTTAAACTGAAAGGTCTGCAAAAGGTAGAAAGAATCTTCACACTCGTTTTAATTGATAATCTGAAGTGTTGATTTAGGCATAAATAAAAATAGAACAAAACCGGAATTTTCTTCAATTCCTCCTTGGCCACATAAATTAATTTTATAGAAGTGACTTGCAATTTACAGTGTAACAGTAGGTGCAGTACTTAAGTAACACTGAAAAGAACAAGTCTTTATGCAGTCAAGAACTGGGTTTAAAACCCAGCACTAGGTGATCCGGATTCCTAAAATCTGATCTGTGTAGTTTAAAGCACAGTTCCAGTTTTGGTAGTTCCATTTCAGCAACATGTACCCCAAAACCTGTGTAACCTTTCTTTTGCACCACAGAGGCAGAACATCATTTTAAGATGTCTAGCTTTTTTTTTTTTTTTTTTTTTTTTTTTTCTGGAAGAGAATACCAATGAAGACATGAGGCATAGTTGGAAGGACTGCAGTTCAGATGCTGAGCTGAAGAAAGTTGGGAAAAAAACACAGCACATGGCTACAAGAAGATTGTAATCATATTTGGCTTTTCTCACTTCGCAACTTCAATAGACATTTCATGCCAGGGATGCCAGTGCCTCCAGATGTCCTTTTACTCCTGATCATCTTTGTCTTTCTTACCCTTCCAGAGTTTGCTAGTCTAATTTAGACAGCACAGTGAAATCACAGTCCCAAACACAGACTCTTGCTTTTTCTGGTTGTCCCACTGCAAAGAAATTGGAGACCTACTTTTTCTGTCTTCTCAAGCCACCTGATGAACTTTGCAAGATCTGTTTTAATTTTAGAGCTTGTCACTTGACCCTGAGTCTTAAAAAGCTTTTTTAATGGTTTGAAATTTGAGGTCCTTGAGAAAAGGACCTGTGTTCACTGATACATCTCTAAACAAACGTCTCTTCAGAGATCCAGTTTTTCTTCTAAAGTGAAACTAATGCTTGCATGTCAGCTGAAGAAACAAGTCCAATATGACATGTTTGCCACTACAACAGTAACCTTATGGGCAGCATAGTTCATGTGGACTTTGCAAAGGTGTATTCCACTGCAAAGAGGATACAAATTCTTCATGCTAGGACCACAAAACTTAAAACTTTATCAATACAGCTCCTTACAGTAGACAGCCTGAAGAAAAACAATTGATGTAAACCAATACTTATGGCTGATTCCAAGTCTATTCAAAACATTTATTGTGAAAAAGCCATCAAGAGTATTTGTTCTGAAAAACCCATCTCCAAAGAGGTGTAGAAAGAAAATATGCTCAAAGTGCAACGTATGTAGAAATATGAAGTGTCAAATGCAATCCAGACAGTGAAAGCAGAACTATAAATGGATTTACAAAAGGGAGACGTGAGCAGCATGGATAAGCCATACAAAGAAAGTGAAAAAAAAAAAAAAAAGGGCAAAAGATCTTTCTTCCCCTTTACCAGAGCGAGGTGGTGTCCCTCCAGCCAGAAATCTTCTGGCTGTATCCTCTGTTTATTCAGTATCATGTGGAAATATAAAATAAAGTAAGTAAAATAAAATAAAATAAATAAAACAAAACAAAACAAAACTAAACTAAACTAAACTAAAATAAAAAGGTTTTATTTGCTCTCCAGTTGGGGCTGCTTCATTCTACAGCTTCCTACCTGTGTCAGACTTGTGTAGGAGTGCTCTCAGTCTCAGACAGGAGTCTTTTCTTCTTGACTTTTTTCGCCACTGCAGATGCATATTAGTATAAAAAGCAATCTTTTCACCTGTGCCATAACAGAGTCAATTCTGCAAGCTTTTTAAGTACTTCAGTCTGTTAGAACATTAACTTCAAAGAGAGTCCTTTGACTCGGATTTAGAGATGCACTTCAGAAGATTACTAAATTTGTTCAAAACACTCATTCTGAATGAACAGAAATGTTTTGGACTGGAAGAAGTGGGCCTTAGCCTGAAGTGCTGACATTTTACTTTAACACACAGCCTACCTTCAGGGCTGTGGTTTGATGTTTAACTGTCACCTACCACGTGTTTTACTACATGCATTTCTGAAGGTCTTGAGGACTTGTATACTGTTTTCTTTCAAAGGTATCTTTGACTTCTAGGGCTACGTGCAGTGTCCCACAAGAGCATCAGAGACAGAGAAAGGAGAAAAGCATTTTATAACTTTAATACTAACAACTAACCTTTGCTCTAGACTATAAATAAATTTACTTTGAGTTGTGTGGCCCTCATCCTCATGAGATGTCCAAGAATGTCACAGATGTCAATACGTAGTGAGTAATATTAAACTGAACATTTAGAGGATCATTTTACTGAAGTTGTCTATATATTTTTTGAAGATTTAATTGCTTTATAAAAAACTTATATTCAGTATATTCAGTAGAAGAATAAACTATGTAAACTGAACTGCTTGGCAAAATGCTCTGGACACAAAATACATTTGCTGTAGGCATCAAAAAAAAAAATTCAATACTGTAGTTAAATACAGCAAAATGTAATGTCTGTGAGCCAAATTTCTTTAAATAAGTAATAGTGTTTCCTCACAAATTTTTAGAAATTTGCTTAATAACTTGATGGAACGTAAGGCATCTTTGTTTCATTAGAGTCTCTTTTCTATTGAATTAAGTTTACTTATTTTCTTCTAAGCAAGATGCCCTGCAATTGAATTTGGATTGAAACAGAAATTTAGATTTTGGCTAATAGAGAGCACTTTCCCAGTTAATTTAAAATTTTTATGGGACATATTGTCAAAAAAAAAAAAAAAAATCAAATCCAAATGACTAAATGATCCAAATTTTTATGTATATATACATATATTTATAATATTCCCCAGTACCTCTCCTCTCCTCTCCTCTCCTCTCCTCTCCTCTCCTCTCCTCTCCTCTCCTCTCCTCTCCTCTCCTCTCCTCTCCTCTCCTCTCCTCTCCTCTCCTCTCCTCTCCTCTCCTCTCCTCTCCTCTCCTCTCCTCTCCTCTCCTCTCCTCTCCTCTCCTCTCCTCTCCTCTCCTCTCCTCTCCTCTCCTCTCCTCTCCTCTCCTCTCCTCTCCTCTCCTCTCCTCTCCTCTCCTCTCCTCTCCTCTCCTCTCCTCTCCTCTCCTCTCCTCTCCTCTCCTCTCCTCTCCTCTCCTCTCCTCTCCTCTCCTCTCCTCTCCTATATAATTCCTGCTGAGAACTACTGAATTGAATTCCCACTGAGCCTTCTCAGTGAGAATACAGTTTGAGAACATCTCGCTGAGAGGATCTGCCTTTTGTTTTGATGACCCTGGGCACAGCCCAGCCACCCTCTCAGAGGCCTTCTACTGGTAGGGAAGCATTCCCTATTTGAGGGGCCTCTGTTTCGCACTCTGAATAAAAAATCTGGCACAGCTGTAAACTTTTGTCAACACAGATCTTTGTGCTGTTTCCAGGAACCTAAAATACCCAGGACTGGCACTAGTGTATCTCATGTGTTGTGTCAGCCAGTTTTGACTGTCAAGGGATTGCAAAACAGACACAAAAATTAAACCTGAAACTGCTTCAGTAGGCAACTTGGATAGAAATTCCTCTGTTGTTCCCTTTTTCATTTCTGAGCTTTGAACAGTTGTTCCAGTTAATGGCAGGCTCCCCACAGCCCCAGCTTCCCCACCAGATATCTAAAATCATGTTTTTTTCCTTAAAACAAAACAGCCTTTATGCTTGTAAAGCTCTGTGTTCAGTGTGCTAAACACAAGAACACAAGACTGAATACTATAGTTTCTTCTTGTATTTGACAACATGAATTTTCATCTTTTATCAGTTTATTTCTGAAACTTATTTCTTATATGGCATTTCCCTATCTTTTTTGCTTCTTGAACTTTTTTTTTTTTTTTTTTCCTAATGAGAATAAGGGAGGGTGATGGTTTCTGAAACAACTTTTCAGAATTCACTCCCCAAGCTGTATGTAGAGGGAATTCCCACTATCCCCTTTCCCATGTAGCAAAAAAATTGTCATCCAGTACTTGCATCTAGTCTTGTCCCTTGGTAAACCCTTGCATTGAACCACAGACAGGGAAGGGAAGGGAAGGGAAGGGAAGGGAAGGGAAGGGAAGGGAAGGGAAGGGAAGGGAAGGGAAGGGAAGGGAAGGGAAGGGAAGGGAAGGGAAGGGAAGGGAAGGGAAGGGAAGGGAAGGGAAGGGAAAATGAAATATTCTAGAACAACAGTTGATTACAAACAAAACAATTTATTGTGTTCAGTTTTAGGTAACCATGTATTATTTCTAACAGAGGGAGATGTCTGAATATATCAAAAGATGAAGATGCAGGTTTAATAGAAAATTTTAAAATTCTTGTGAATTAAAATATGCCTTCTGATATCCTTGCATTCTCTTTGATTAAAAGTGAAAGTCTGAATTAAAAAAAGAAATACATATTTGCTGAGAAAATGGCTGCTACTGAAGCTTACAAATGAAAATAGTTTAAAAACATTAGATCCTCTGGTGTTCAAACTGGACTTAAATAAGATTTTAACAGCAGTTCATCCACTAATTATCCTATTTCTGAGAGAATATCAACCTTCAACAGTCAGCCTTCCTCTGTGAATGATGATCATGCAACTTATTCAGAAGTCATCTGAGTTAATTGAGATTAATTTCTTGTAAGCAGAGAGCCTGAGTCTCTTGGGGTCTCATCAGAATGATGGCACTTCTGATTTATACCCATGTAACAGTGTTATTTATAGAAGTAAGCACCTCACACCAAAATAAATATAATATTCCTTACTTCCTCTGCCTGTCAGCTGTTCTCCTCTGGAATATGTGTATGGCTTCTCTCCTTCCTGGAGCCTTAAAATGTTTTATTTTCTCTGTACATAAATTCAGAATTATTAAATGTAATGAATCACCAAAGAGGATAGCAATTAGCATGTGATAGATAAAAATGGTGTTGAATTCTCCATAAATATGAAAGAGAGCTGATTTTTTTTTATTTGTCTTTAAATATGAGTTTATGATGGTAGCAAAGGAATGTCTGCTTTTTAAAGGCTGACTAATGCAAAAATCTCCTTTTATAGACAGCAGTTATATTAGGTCAAAAAGTCATGGTCAAGAGCAGAAGAAATTCCTAGAGCAGCCATCTGCTTGGGTTCTGTGCAGGCTTCAAATTTTGTTGAGCCTGTTTTCTCCTTACCTCCACCTTTTCACCTTTAAATCCAAAAAGCTTGCTGCCTGGTACATCTTTCTTTCATATACATACAGACAACTGTTCAGAAGTGCCATGGTGCTTCTGAATGTTTCAGGGCATGATTTGAAATATCTGGAAGTCTGGTGTCTTTAGCTGTTAGGTTTAGAAGAAGAAAGTCCTGTGGCAAGGCTATCAAATTTATTTTTGTAATCGGATGCATATTCTGTTTCTTCCTCTGCTAGCTATCTAGTGGGAAACTGAGACAAGAACAGACTCACTGAACAAGTGTTAAAGCTTATATTTAATCAGAAGATGCTGAACATTTACAGAAGAGGTAATAAACAGAAAAGACACTGGATTTGGAGAAAAGCAGCTGTTAAAAAACACTTCTTCAGAGATCTGAAATGCTGGGACTGAGTTTGAGAGAAACCGTCGGGAGAACAGCTCTGAAGAGCCTTTCATCAAAGGGCAGGAATGTAAGCTTTTGGCCCCTAATATTGAAAGACTTGGTATCATTAGAAAGTTACGATCTCAAACATATTGGATAAATAATCTCTCCAATTTGAGCAGACGTTTCCTAGATTCATGAAAGCAGAAGCAAGGCCAGTCTTCAATTAGAATTTGAAGAAATTGATTTTAATGTAAATGTTTGCTGTGTTTGTATCACCTTCAGGAATGGAACAAATCTAATGAGAATGCAAGATATCAGCCTTTCTCAGACTTTAAAGGAACTCCTTTGAGGTTTAAAGTTTTTACCTTCATTCCCTAAATATTTCTTTCATTTCCATTTTGTTTTATTGGCTTGGAATTCCCACTGTAAACACATTTGCATTTGCCATAATTCTGCAAAAGAAAACAATCCAGAGAGCTATTCATTTGGTGGTGGCATAATTTGCCATAGCTCAACTGGAAACCAGCAGTTGAAAATCTATTCTGTAAAAGTCTTTTTCTTCCTGGAAAGGAATATAAAACAGTGCAAATCTCTCACATACATCTTGACCATCTGGGTTCGGAAAGGTTTCGTACTGGTATATTCCAGGTGTATCTAAACTCTCAAGTGCTATTCTGAACTAAATTAAGCATTTGATATCTTTCAGCTAGTCATGATTCTCTCTAATGTCCTCAGATTTCAAATGGAAATTAGATGCTTTTATCCAAGCCATTGGTAACATTTTTTGTCACCATGATGATAAACCTTGCTAAATCGTGACTCATATGAGTGAAGATGACATATATTTTTTCCATAATGGTAATATAATGTTTGTCTTTGAGTACAGTGAAGCAGCCAATAAACTGCACCAAAATATCCTAGTTACATTGACCAAAAAAAAAAAAAAAAAAAAAAAGCCAGACATTCAAGTACAGGGTGAATAAAAGAGCAGTATAAATAAAGGAAGAAATAAGAAGCAATTGCCAGACCCTCAATCCTAATGTGTGCTGTCTCCACAAAGTCCCATATGTGGCCTCAGAAATTATTTCTTCTATTTTAGTTTGTTTTTAAAATGCAAGTCATATAGAGAGGAGTTTTTCAGCACTCAAATTAATGTATAGAATACTGCAGTGGTAAAAGAAACTATGCTAGCAATGCATATGTAAATTTATTTCTGCCTTTGAACTCTGTTTATACATCACTGTGGAACTCAGCTGCTAGTATTTAGTAGCAATATAGCCTTGCTTACAGCATTTTAGTGCCAAGGGGAAAAAAGGGGATTTCCTTTTCTTAGCAAGGGATTTCAGTGAGAGAGGAAGAAAAAAAGGACTGCTCTTGTTGAACTTTCCTCACACATAACTTTTTTCATTGGCTGTGAAATGTCCACATCTGCAGCTAGAAACAAAAGCGATAGATTTCTGTGATCCAAGGTGATACTATTATAAGGGAAATATCAGTAATTCTGTGATTCAACATGCACTTTCCTTGTAAAGGAAAGCCAACATAAAAAATACTTCTCCATCTGAGATCAATAAAAATGTCCTAATTTTCAAAGAAATATTCTCATGGACCTGTCAAGAAGAGTACTACAAAACTGCATGCTGAAATGTCATTGCCTTTTGGAGAACAACGAATTTTTCTAACACCCAGATCAATGTAGTGTAGAGTCTTAATCAATTCAGACTGAATTTTTTTGAAGTTCTTACACAAAAGCCAGCTGGTGGAAGTGTGTTGTAAAAAGAGCTATCTGAATTATTCATTGAGAATAATCTGTGTTACGAATTTGCCCTCCCACTGCTCCACCTCCTTTGCAGGATTTGTCTGCAATGCAGTCCTCATCTCTGTGAGTGTTTGGAAAATGGTTTATATTGATGCATTTTTATATGGCTCCAAGAGTTGCTGGATCTCTTGAAAACTATTATTTAAGTTAATTATATTTTATAACTTGCAGTGTGTGAATACAACACTGTCTAGTAAATCATTTTATGGTATTTCAGGACACTGATAGGATGATTGAAACTTTTTTTAACCTAGGAAGTTAAGAATAACAGAGATACACTATTTGGTTGTCTTTGTGAAATGAACTGATGTATGATTGCATTTTCTGGCCTGCACTTGTCTTTTGCAGACAATAAACTGAGGTGGTTAAGTACATACACATACACACCCTAAGCTCTTTCCATAAGTGAGGGTGAACCACAGAGGCTGGGACAGGTCTTCTGTGAAATTATTGTCCTTCAGAGGTGCTTGTCCCTTACAGACTGGGTGTGTAAAGGGACTATGAACATCATGTTGAAGAGTTAAGTCAGGTTCTAAATGAGATTCTCTGATTTGAAATAATTCATAAGTAATATGAATATGAATTGACAGGAGACAATTCAATCCAGTTTACATTGGAAGACTCCTCTCTGAGGTTACCTTTATGGTCAGTGAAGAAACATAAGTCCTTCTAGGATGCAAACAATTTCATCCTGAGTAGACTTATACCATACCTTATGGTATAAGATGACTTATACCATAAAAGTCTTATTTCTCATAGGTTATTGTGATAGGAGCTTAAACAGCCAGCTCATATCTGTGTCTCTATACCAAGAGTATGTACATTCAATTAAATTAATCTCACTCACTCAGGTTAGGACTGGTAGATACTAGTGGCACTAACCTTTTTACTGCTGTTGGAAAAAACATTATCTGTTCTGCTGATAACAGGGTGAAATGAGTTTTCAGTGTCATTGGTACTTAAGAAGTGTGCTGAAGTATTCAGTTTCTCCTAATTCCTTTCCAGTGTTATCACCGCAAAAAAAAAAAAAAAAAAAAAAGTGAAGGAATATGACATCATATACTTACCTTGCAGGTGGATTACATCAAGAACTCACTTATGTCTTTCTTATTAAGACTAAGTCTACAAAAAAAATTATCTTTGGTTGTCTAAGAAAACACAGGCTAAGCAGATACTTCATAGCGTATTTGGTATAAACTTCATGTTGATAAATTTACTTGTGAAATCCAGGAAACTTTTTGAAATTACTTTCCAAGAGATTATCAGTGATAAAAAAGACTGAGTTTGATAGGTTTATGAGTAAGATTGCTTATATTGGGTCTATTTTAACAGGAGAGGGAGATTTTGATGGCTATTCTAATCCTGTGTTGCTGCTAGCTAAAACTATTGTTAACTCTAAGAATTATTGAATGTCAGAAGTTTGAGTGGATTAAACTTCTTCTATAACCATTTGCCAACTGATATACACCTTCACCAGTAAGCTACCTAAATAAAACTATCTAACTGCTTGTCATGCAAAGGAGACACTTTCCTATGAACACATATCTAAATCCCTTACATGTAGTGAAGCATGCAATTTAATGTAAGTGTTCATTCCAGTTTTTCAGAAATTCACATCTTCCTTTGCCGTATCACCATCTACTAATGCATTATTTCTCATTAGGTGTATATTCAGAGAATCATGAAAATGCTTACCAGTCTAAAATGCATCTTAGAAGCCATACGTGTATTGTAAAAGATTCTTTCACATTTACAGAGATGCCTGATTAAAACTGTTGATTATATGAAGAATAAACAAAATACAAACATTTTAAATGTAATTAGTTAGGAGGAAAAACAAAAAAAAGGCTTAGTTAATACATACTGCTTCCAGGGAAAATATTCTTCATTGTTTACAGTTGGTACCAAATTAGTCTTTCCATTCCCCTATTTAGTATATGTGCTAGTGTGGGGGTGGTAGACAAAAAAGTAGAAAAGATTAATGGTTTGTTATTTTTATATTCCTTCTTTTATCCTACAGTGGTCATGAATATGACCTTCCATCTTCTTTTACCAAGTGCAACTCCAAGACTAGAAGTCACTAGCCTGAGATAATTAAAACCTGGAATCACTCGCACAAATGATCAGGTAAGAAGCTGGGGTGGTGAGCACAGATTTTTCCAGCTTGTGTTACATTGATCCTCTGTCATCAGGCTCAATTAATAGGGTTAAACAGTTCTTCAAGAAAGAATAGTGTTGGTATTTTCCATGTGAAGCAGTCACGATGAGGACTGTGTCCTCTGATACGCACGATATTTTACTCACAGTGAAGAATATGTGCTACCCTTGGCTATGCCCTTTGTTTAAACTTGTCCCTTGACTTCCTTGAAATAAATAGAGCATACGAAAACACACTGGGGGTATCTTGCTAAACTCTGTGGCCAGTACAGACCTGCCAAAACTTAACCTCAAACTGGGGGTTTCTGGCTATTGGGACAATATTGTTACTAGGGTTGAGAGGGTGTAAAAAGCACGAAATGTTCCTGCCCACAAATATGCTGGAAAAGATACAAAATAAGTAAGTTTCCTAATATCCTGATCTCCCTCTCACTGACTTTTACTAATGTTTAACAGCTTCATTGTCCCCTCAGTGTTTACTGACATCAAAGATAAATTAGTGTGTTATGAGTAAAATGCACAAGAATTAAAAACAGTTGAATTACATCTCTACTTGATGCTAGTACAGAGTTGAATGACATTCAACTTATAGTTTGACCAGCTATTCTTCAAAAGTTTGAACTGTGCTTTTGACGGGAGTTTCCTAAAAAGCACTATCTAGTCCATTTATCCCTTGTTAGCTTTTAGATAGAGAAATAAAGAAAATTTTAATTAGAAATTGAGTTGTTTTCAGAATTAAAGCATTTGTTTTCAGAAGGAAAGCATTCAGGTATCATTATTGGAGGTTGGATTGAGATTTGGGGAACACTTTGACCAAAGAATGCAGCAGAAATGTGCCCTCAGCTTGCATAGGGGCTTGCTGCAGAACAGGGACTGAGGTGGAGGTTTTGCTTTCTTTTTAGTCATCTGAGATCTGCTTTAATTAATGACAGTATTTTTAATAGTGTCATAGAAAACCCTGCCCAGTTGAAAAGACAATCATGGAGAATTTTGCTTCTGCAACAGTCTGAGGTATCCCTGTAACAGCCTGGTGTCTTTAGCCCTTCTTGTCAATGCTTCCTTGTCTCTACCAGTGACATCAGAAGACTTATCATGTATTAATCTGCGCTGAAGTCTGAGCTGATAGGTATAAGGGAATGACTTTCACATATCTGCTTTATAAAGTAGAGTCCTTTCATTTTCTGAGTACGTATTTTCAGTAGCTGATCTGACAGCGTTAACCACAGTTATTTTCATTTTCGCTTTAGAGACATGGAAATGTGTGCATAAATACTGCTCCAGTGCACTGAATACACATTTATAAAGTATCACAGAGAGCAGATGATTCAACAGTCCTGGAAAATGGAAAAAGTTGCAGATGAAGTTATGAGAGAAACTTCTGTAGAACAAGGAAACTGGCAGAAATAAAAATAACACTGTCTTCTTTATCAAGGAACATTACTTCTGTATTCTCTCAATCTCAGACAGTAAAGCTGAGTGAAGCAACCAACCATAGTGCATTGTTATATATTCTTCCTTGTTTTATCGTGATGGAAAAGTAAGTAGGAGATCAGAACACTCCAAATACTGAGTATGCACTGTGTTGTATAGCATGCAACCTCTACAGCTTTGGGTTCTGGAAAGCTCTCTGAAGGACTGAGGTGTACTTAGGGTCCTCTATTCTGAAAGCTATTCAGCTTTCAGAATTATTATTATTCAGTTATTCAGCTGAGGCTCTCTGCAGAGAACTTCAGGTCACATAACGTTTTATACATTCTCCACTGAACATGTATAATCTACATGTTTTGTACAGTATGGCCAAGAAAAAGTGTTCTAAAATCATAAAAAATAAAAATAAAATCCACAAGATTGCAGTAATTTATGAGATTCAATTTGGAAACACTCATGCATTTGCTTTTGAGGCATTATTTCAACTTGAAAGAGGTTCTCAAGCTAAGCTTTAAGACTTTGAGAACTTTTTTTTTTTTTTTTTTTTCAGAAGACATTTAAAGAAGACATTTTCAAGAAAATGCTACATGTAAAGGGATGTGTGACAAAGTTTGAACTGGCAACAATGTGGTGAGAACAAGATATTGCTGAAGATATGTGACCTCAGTAGAAGGTTTATTAGATCTTCAAATAAACAGCCTATCTGCATTCTGCTTCCAAATGTCTCCAGATGCAAAAGAGCCAATTTCTTTTTTTTTTTTTTTTTTCTTTTTTTTTTTTTTTTTTTTTTTTTTTCCCAGGATATATTACATAGTGTCTGCTATGTAAGTATTAACCTTTGTTAATTCCTTTCATTACATTTCTGTGGTGGCTGCTTTCTTCCTAATGTTTTCTTTCTTGCTGAATTTAAAAAATATGTTTGATTTTACACTTCTGCTCCACCCACAACCTCTTGCATAAGCTAATCATCTCTTTCTTCTGTTGCTCTTTTTGCTGAATATTTCATAGCTTTGTATTTCTAATTCTTTCATACTTTTAAAAATAACATAAAAATAAAGTATATTAAGTCCTGCATGGAGAATAGGAAAAAATAAGAAATTCTCACTGATATAGGTAAATATTATCTGATATTCCTGTTCCCAACAGGATGTGCTTTATTGAATTTGGGATGGAAAAAACAAACAAACAAAAAACCAAGAACTCATCACTGTAAGCTAATCTGAAAAGATGAAATAGGAAATAAAAAGAAGATATGTGAGATACACAGATAAAAGGCAAGACTATCAACAGTCTTATTTGCATTCTTCTTTGTTTTGAATTCGAAGAGCTTAAAAATTGCTCTCTAGGCATATATATTAAGCCTGCATTATTCAGGGATTTCATTGCATTGGTTTATATTAAAAATGTTCTTTGTAAAAAGATTTAAGAAAACAATATAATATTAGACTTTAATTTGAACAGAACACATGAGGAATCATTAGGAAATGAGGTGAAGATAACAGAAAGGAGAAAAGAATTACTTGGCAGTGGACTGGGCCAATAAAAGATGCAATTTCATTGATTGGCCTACAGGGTACTATGAAAGAAAAAACAAATTTAGCTAAAACTCTCCCTGTGTACCCATATATACCATTTCATCTCTTAGTGATATTGAACTGTATCATATAATCTGCCTTACATCTTCTCTTTAATTTTAGTGATAATATGAACCACATGGTAACTCATAATAATGATAATGGCTGATAGAGCTCAGAAAGATCACTCAGAAATTAATTGTAGCCTTGAGATGAGATACCTGAAGGTAGGATTTGAAGAAGTGTTAAAAGCCCAAAACAAACCTTACACTTTGTCCTTTAAATTGTTCTCTCATGTATTTCAAACCCCCATTTTTTATTATTATTATTATTTTTTTTTTAATACAGCAGAAAATATCCCATCATTTGTTGAAGACATTAAACACTGTAATACTGTGTTTAGTCCTTAATTTTTACTCAACATGAATCCTAAAGCAACTGTGCTGCCTCTGGCAACATGCAGTGGTGCATAGTTTAAGCATTACCGTGAGACCAAGATTCACAGCTATGAGTCCTACTGTAGATTAAGGCACTTTATCAAACCACTAGTATCTGTTATGGTAGTGTTGCCCTTTTGTTCAGCAGCCTCATGGAGGAGTTTCCTCAGACAGTGGTAGCAGGGGCAGCTGCAATATTTCTAGACTTGGACACCACAGGTTTCTTTTCAGCATTACCTGTGCAACTTTTGTTGGGTTAAATACAAAAGAAATTGGAGCTGTGCTCGTCCTCCCCCCACCTCCTTCCCCCCCCCCCCTTTATTTGGGAAAACAACCAAACTAAAATCAACTGACCAGAAAAAAACAAAAACAAACAAACTGACTAACTAAAAACACACCAAAAACTGAAGTAACTAGAACAGGTATTGAAGCTAACATAAAGGAAGGTCATTCTGGCAATCAGCATGTGTGTGTTAGGAGAGAGATGGTGGGATTGCCTTCATTTTGTTTCCCTCCCTACACTTCAACAGTCTGTCTAAAGAAACCGAATTAAGCTCTCATTCCACGGTTCAGTGTAGCAGACAATGTGAGAGAGTGGGAATTGGACTCAGTGTAATAGTCAGGAAACAGTCAGGAACAGTAAGGAAAGAGCCTTCTTTTTCAGAAAACGTCACCAGCTTACAAGACCAAGTGAACCCAGCTGCTGGGCACTCCAGCAGGCCAAAGGCTTCCGAGCTCAGACCCTGTGCTGCCTACTCACCCATTGTTGGACCCTTCCCAAAACGGGTGGGAGCAAGCAGCGCAGCCCATACTGGGTTGTGGGAGGTGGCAGAGACCAGCAGTGTTGGTTTCTGGCTCTGCACTAGCCAGGACAAATTGAGATTTTTCCTATGGCAGTATCTTCTGGCATTTTGCTAGGCCTCATCCTCCTCACCAGAGTGATCCTAGTGAAAAATCACAGGTTTGGCAGCCCAGTGGTTAGTGCCCTTTTCCTCAGGCACTTCCTGGCAAGGTTCAAAACATAATCTTTCATTTAACAAGTGAATGAGTAAGAAATAGTGTGGTTAAGTTTGCCCTGCTTGTGCCACTTGAGGCCAGCTCTTAAGGAAATGAGGGACCCCTTTCATTAACTGGCTCTTGGCACACTGAAGATTACACACAATTTAATTTTAAAGAGAGGTTGAGGAGATCATGTCTGTCCCAAATGCAATCACATTTGTGACACCCTACTCAAATACTCATTAATACATTAGTGGTTCAGTGGCCCAACTTTAATAGTACCATACATGCTAGGGGCCACCCAGCTGTAAAGCAGCTCTGCAGGAAAGGACCTAGGAGTCCTGATGTACACCAAGTTGAACATGAGCCATCAATGTGCCCTTACTGACAAGAAGGTTAATGGCATTCTTTTCTGCCTGAGGTAAAGTATTGCCAACGGGTAAAGAGAGGTGATCCTTCTCCTCTAGTCAGCACTGGTGAGGTCACACCTGGAGCACTGTGTCCAGTCCTGGGCCCCCCAGTACAAGAGAGACATGCACATACTGGAAAGAGCCCAAAGAGAACAAAAGCTGCCATGGTCTTGTGCAACCTAATGTAGGTATGCCTGCTTGAGCAGGGGAGTTGGACCAGGTGCCTCCCACAGGTCCTTTCCAATCTTACCCATTCTGTGTGATTCTGTGTATCTGATTCTAGTTCTAGATAATGTGTGCTAATTTGTAGATTTTTTTTTTTTTAAAATTGTGTAATTTTTCTCTGACCTGAATACTTAAAAAGAATAAAACAAAATAAAATCCTTCTGAAAGTAGCAAGAACTCTTGGTTAAACACCATGTTATGTTGTAACACACATCATTTTTGACAATCACTCTATATAATAGAATCCCAGGGATTAAGCAAGAATGGGAGAAAGATGGTGTGAGATTTTAAATGCATTTGTTTAATACAGTCATTAAAAGGAAATGATAACACTCTCAAGGCAAAAAAAAAAAAAAAAAAAAAACCAACAACAAAAAAAAACCACTTGTGAATATTTCACATAAGCCAAAGATATTATTAGTGCCTTCTAATTCAGTTAAAGACTTATCTCATTTAAATCCATATTTTTGTCCATTCTTTACTGAGGTAGTAAAATCTAATTATTAACAAGGGTGATGGAGTGCTCTGGCAACCAGCTGCTCCAGCTTCATGTCAAGTATAAGAGGAACAGTTTAGAAAGGCTCTGAGGAATACGCAGAGAAACTCTTGCTAGCATGAACACCTGACAGTATTCAAAGTGCTTCTCAAAAAGACAGATGGTTAAAGGAAAACTCCACCATAGTCAAGTAACAACAAAGAGCAGGACTAACAAGAAAATGTCTGAAGTCATACATATGGGTGGAGAAAATGAACTGCATTCAAATGGAAATATTGGGAGCAAGCAGTTTTCTAACAAACAGACTAGTTCTAGCTAATACAACTGAAGTCAGCTGAGCTCTCCTGAGGACAGAGGGGAGTGAGTCCCCTCAGTGAGGTGAGGCAAAGCTAAAAAGTTCAAATGGAGGTTAAAGCAACTTTTTGATACGACAGCCCAGGTTGCAGCCTGCTTTTGAGAACTGCATAGCTCAGCATGGGAAAGCGAGATGCAAAGTCTGCCTTACCCTGCTTTGATCTCCAGCTGACCAAGTGACCCCATCTTGTCCTTCAGCATTTGGAGCTCTCTGGGATTGGATCCTGTAGGCTTTTATATTGACCAGGGGGTAAACTGAAAGCAGGCGGCAACGTTTTCTAAGAGCTACATGCACACTTCCTGACTCCCCACCTGGAGTTGCCTCCCTCTCTGCTACAGTGGTGATCTCCCCCTTGTCTCTGAGGACATGACAGTGGCAACAAGGAAAACAAGAACATATTAGACACCTGATGACAATATCAACACTGCAATCTGAGTGAAGGGGAGAGCAAAAGCTGTATGATGTTCCCCCCTTGGACAGCTGCAGCAAAAACAAGAAGTTCAAACGAAGGCTACAGCACGTTTGTTTTCTTCAGTGGGGTAACTTGAAGGTAGTATGTAAATGGCAAAATCCTTTTACCCTCAAATGAGGCATTTATTCCAGCCCTACAGGCCCCAGACTGATGGACCTGAAGGAGAAGATACAATTTCCTCTAGCTCATTGATCCACTGAGAGTTTTACCTGCCAAGGAATGAGAAACCCCAGTTATTCTTTCATAGGGATCTGTACAGTTATGGGGTTTTGATATGAAACAGGTTGCAAGTATGCAAGCCTGCCAGACTTTACTACAGAAATACTCTTGATTTCTCTCAACGGATCTTATTTTCCTAAATGAGAGCCCTACAATCACTACAGTATGAGCAGAAAGAATCAAATTCTGCCAGTTATACAGCATAATGATATTGTAGTGGTAAAAAAAAACAAACAACAAACACAGTGTAAGTAATTATTAATTTTCATCATTACACTAGCTGTAATAGTCTATGTTACATTGAATTTGAAGGAAAGTTGATGGAAAATTTAAATTCAAAGCTTAACATCAGAGTAGCATTTATTTTTTCCCTGCAATTTTTTGTGCATGGAGGTTGCTAATTCACACTGCTGTGCATTTCTTTTGATAGCAGAAAGGCTCATTCATGCCACTGTCTTGAATTTAAATTTAGATTGCTTATATGTGTTCATATTTTCAATTTATATTATTACATCCACTCCTGCTCTATTCTTTGTTCATTAGGGACCTCTGAACACCAGCTCGAGGAAGTTCTGTTAAATGAATCGCATGCCCTTTGCAAGAGCTCTTTGAATGACATGTGTAATTATCAACAATTAACAAGATGCTAATTATACCTTCAAATTATAATCCTACTGAGCAAAATAAAAATCCTTTATGGAAGAAAAAATTGTTAAAGGCACAACACTATATTAAACCAAATGACAAAAAGTTTGGCAACTTCTAACGGTATAAATCAAACAAACTGCTGAACACATCACACAGCTTGCCAGAATGGCTCTCTGCCAATTAGCTTTTCACTGCATATTCAATAAGTCGGGGGGGGGAGGGGGTAGGAAAGTGAGGGAGGAAGAGGATTTAACTGGCGTGTCACTGCTCAATCAATAAATAAAAGTCAGAAAAGCTGTAACCATTTAAACTTTGTAGAGTGTGTTGTCTTTCAGTCACATCAAATTCACTGAAAAGAAAGATTTGTCTAAAAGGTTTAAAGTTACAGTAGCTTTAATATATTCTACATTTGCAAGATAAACAAAATGTAAAAGCCCCCTTGGCAATGTAATAACTTGGACACAATTTCATAAATGCTCACCATTGTACAACTCTGATTTTTTTCAATAATTTGCACTGACAGTTTTGAATCTTTATCCACACATGAAGATGGAAAACTTTGTAAAATTAGAGCAGCTGGAATTAAAACTCTATGTTCATACACTGTCAGTTTTTACAAGTTTTTTAGTTTTTTTTTTTTTTTTTTTTTTACTCCTGCTACAATGTAGCCTAAGTATGCCATTGTTTAATGCATAAGAGTTAAAAATCATCAAGAACAAGCTTAGTTCTGGTATCAGATTAAAGTATTCACAATTCTAGAATTTTGATGACATGAAAAATAAGAAAAATGGTCCCAATCTGTTGAAAACCTGAAAAAATCCAATGTTTTTCTCTAGCAGGAAGGAGTGCACTACCAGAGAGTAAAACAGAGCTTTGAGATATTATTTATGTTATTTAAAATGCCTGAGTTTTGTACCATTTGTATGGTAAAAGATGTGATGTAACTCAGAAAGAAATACTATACAGAAAATTCTCCCCATAAGGTGCCACTATCAATGGTCTACACTACAAGTCTGTGTTCCTTGTAATTTGGGGCATTAAATACTAGGAAAAGAATATGTTCTTCTGCTGTTTTTATTATTGTTAGTTCTGCTGAAAATATGCAGTGAGGCATAGTTTTGTTTTTTGTGGGCGGGTTTACACCCCCCTCATAATTTTTTTCTTTTTTTCTTTTGTTCCTTTCAGTTGACAAATCCCAAAAAGGTTTATAAACCTTACCAAGAATAGTTTGCAATCACTCGCTGAGTTATATTAGGTGTGCTGGTTGGCCAAAGTAGTGGTTGGGATATGTGCCATGTGGCTTCTGGAACTGTTTTCAGGTCATGAAGAGTGATCTGCAAACGCTCTAAGTCAACCCTTCACAAGCATTTGACAGGGTGGAATTCACACATGGCTGATTTGCCAACCTCCACAAAAGGCTCATTAATAAGCTAATTTGTTTCCAGTGAGTACCTGAACCAGATGAAGTCCTGAAATTCAGAAATCCTTGGAAGTTGTTAGTTGTATTCTTCATTTTATGAAGAGGAATTTCCGTTGGAGCCCCTCCTTTTTTTATTTACTTCAGAAGTTGCTTCCTTTTCTACTGTGCAAAAGGATGTATTAAAACTTTTGTGTCTTGAGAGAAAGTGGAAACTACATAGAAATTACTTTAGAAGACTAATGTCATCAGTATAGCAATGGGAAATCAGATGACAGCATTTGTCATATACCATCTGTACTTAACTTCTCATAACCTATCTTATCTAAACATGGAAAGGGAAAACATTGTTTAATTTAGGACTGATACTTCAACCCTTTAATAGTCATTAATTACTTGCTTGTCTAAGAGAACATAGAGAAAAGCAGACTCATAATTAATCTAGATTTAACTTTCCAAGAAAAGACACATCCTGACTTGACAGGGTTGTACACAGCACAGTGAAAAGTGTCCTATTCCCTGCAATTTTCTACTGGAGCCTGAAGAAGCTGATGATAGACAACTGGCAACTAATCTTTTCTATACCACCCCACATAGTAACTTCTGCTTTTCTGAGACACGTTTAATTTTCTGGACTCTTCAGATCAGTATATACACCAACATAATTTTCCAAAACACATTAAACTTTATGCATTTGTTGCTTTCTCTCTCTCTCTCCCCCCCCCCCCCCCCCCCCCCCCTCTCTCTCTCTCTCATTTTAGGTGATTCAACTACTATGATGTGGTATGCCTGGACCAATAAGGAAAGGTAAAATAATTTCCAGTCTGAGAAACCTGAGTAATTCCCCCTTCCTCCCCCCCATTTTATTTATTTTTATTCTTTTTCTCCAAATCCCATAATCTACTTGTATTCTGGTAAGAAAATAGGAGTACCCTATTTTGTTGATTTACAGAAATCTGCCAATCTGCCTCTAGGCATTTTAGAAAGAGCAAATCAAGGTAAGTTTGGCATTAAGTAGTAACAGCATCCTCTCTACAGAGCAGGATATGTGTAACCATTGAGCTGGAAGTTCCCGTTTCCTCAGTCTTAGTAGAAATAGAGTGATTTTGCCTTCTAAGTAGAAAGGTAAGTGTAGGAAGATTTTGAGCTCTTTTTACAAAATACAGATACTTTCCAGAAAGGGAAAACATAAAATTTTAAATATTTTTTCCCAAGAAGGAAGAGGAGAAACATGAAAGTAAAAAGTATAAATTAAAGTTTAACTTTATCAACAGAAAAAATAACAAACCTGAAGTTTAAAACAATTGTTCAACTACTATACTGTTTATTCATAAATTGTAAACGCAGAAAAAGGAAATGTAGATCTTCCCCCCCGCCAAAAAAAAATAAATAATGATGTATGAACTCAAAAATCCCTCAAAATTTGAAATATTTAAATTACTACAAAATAACAAGAAAGAAGAACGAAAACATAGATAAACATAAAATAATAATTGAACAAGGCATATGTCAAATTAAAATATTAGGCAGCAAAAATAAGAAAATGTATTAGAGATCGTTCTGCTAAGCAACGACAAAAACAAAAACCACAACACTTTGGCAAAGTCCATCTGCTAACAGAAGTAAAAAATATATTACCAGTAAGATTCAGAAAAATAATATAAGTAGTAGTATGAATTGACACAGTACTAGTTATACTATATAAAACCACAGGCCACAATGCAGCAAAGAACTTTAAACATGTGCTCTGCAGTTTCCCGTGATGATGTGTAGTAAGTTGAACACATTTTCCTCCCTAACTTCTTGTTTTAATAGTAAGTTCTACTTTTAAGTTACTAAGGGCTTTTCTCACAGATTTGGTGCTGGGTCATGCTATGGACATCTGCCTTTTCTAAGATTCTTGTAAATGTGTGATAAGCACCTAAGTGAAGGATCAATAAGGAAATTTATCAATGTTATTTTATTTTCAGGAATAGATGCACCAAGGAAGCTCCCCTTCTAGGTCAGGATAGCATTATATAGGGAAGACAGAATGAGTTTAGGGACTTTTATTGAGGTGTCTATCTGAACAACAAAGGAATAAATATGTCAGTTTTTGAGCTGGAAAGGGCCTGGGGGTCTGATCCAGCAGCATGCTGTCACAGCAAACATCCTCCTGGGCTGTGCTTTGAACAGCACTGTCTGCAGGCTGAGGGAGTTGATCCCCTCTCCTAGGGGGACATGGTGAGACATCTGAGGTGCTGTGTCCAGTCATGGACTTCCCAGTACAAGAGAGATGTGGAGATATCAGAGTCAGCCCAACAAAAGGCCACTAAGGAACTGAAGCATCTCTCCTATGAAGAAATATTGAGAGAGCTGGGATGGTTCAGTCTGAAGAAGAGAAATTTTGTGGGGGAATCTTCTGCATAAATACTTAATGGAATGATGGTGATGAGTATAAAAGAAGGAGACAGACTATTCTCAGTGACACCCAGTGATGAGATGAGGCAACAGGCACAAATCGAAGTACAGGAAATTTGATTTAAACTTTTATATATTATTACATTTTTTTTTACTCTAAGGATGGTCAAACACTGGAAGACAGTTGCCCGGAGACACTGTGGAGTCTCTGTCCTTGGAGGTATTCAAAATGTGACCAGACAGAATTCTGAGCAACCTGCTCTAGGTGACCTTGCCTGAGGGGAAAGACTGAACTAGAAAGTCTCCAGAGGCACATACTCACATAAGCTGTGCTGATATTCTGTGACTGTGAGATGAAAATGAGAGAGATTTAAAGAGTACAGAGTCCTATTAGGTCAGGTTGTCTTTTCATGTGTCTGTGTAGGCATGTTCATGTAAAGGGTAATCAACTGTAAAGGACGTTCACAAATTTCTTGCTTTTGTGGAGTCCACTTACACAGCTGCTAGTTAAGAGGTTTTAGAAATTGTTTCCTCCATTTTTCATATGTATGAATGAGTAGATATCTTCATGTAGTGGGTTGGGTAGATCAAATCTCTTCTTAGATATTGTAATCACAAAGCGACTCTAAAAGTTAATAGCGTGTCATTGTTAATCTCAACAAATAAATAAAAAAAGGGGGGAGGGGTGGACACATAATCAGCAAGAGAAAAAAAAAAATATCTATGAAAGAAAACATAGCCTTACATGAGGAATCCAGTAGTACAGATGAGTAATAGAGAGTATCATGCTTCTCTTTTTGGCTCACTGTAACCTTAACAGCCAGTTAGAAAAAGGCTGGAGGAAGGGTGAGTTTGTGATACTTCAAAGCCCTTGCAAATGGCTAATTCACCTACCAAACTCATCAAGACAGAAAATCTGCTGTACCCTCTTTAAAACCAGCTTTCAGGCACTATATGAAAACAATGAAATCTTTATTAATGAAAAAGTGATATAGACATAACTTAAGATAATAAATAAATTCTAATCCTGTAACTTTAGAAGCCATGAATTTAACCCCTTCTCCCCACTGTCCGTATGTATCTTCGAAGCAGTTCTTTCACCATACCATATTACCTGCCCATTGAACCTCTTTCATTAGAATGATAGGGGCAAGGGCATTTTTTCATCTTTGTTTTCAGAGTGGTCTTGAGGATCTAGGTGTTGCCAGCTGGCAAGTCTACCCAAATTTGTCTGATGACTAATGTGAAATTGCTTGCTAAGCCAGACTTACTGTAGATCACTCCATTCTCCTCTATCATACATCTAACCAAATATTTCTGTATTTTATCTGTTCTGTCTCTCACAATAAAACTGAAATATTTGTGGACATTTTTGATTTTATATTTTATTATTTTATATTATTTTAATTTATATCTGCTTGGATCTTTACTTGTCTGTGGAAACTCAATGTTACTTCCTTCCCCTCAATGTCTTACAAGCAAACCTTGTTTCTTCCTATTTAGCAGTGGCTCCTGAGGTTACGTGCTAGGATCATAGGTTAACAGCTTATGCAAAGAGGAATGTCTGGCATCATGCTGCCATTTTCAGCAGACACTTTTTTCTTCTCTGTTTAGATCTGGAGTTTGGGGAATGTTTGGGTGGAAATTGTTCCAGCTCCTCCCTGAAATCCTACAGCAGGATTAAATACATACTTCTCTTAGGCTTATTTCTGTAAACACTTTATGCATCTGTTTAACAGTTGTGAGTAGTTACACTAAACCCATAAAATTATTCACAGGAGTAAAGTCAAATGACAGAGGATCAGGGTGTGATTTAGAAGAGTGTATACAATGGTTGCTTCCCCCTATAGATCCCCCTATAATCTACTGGGGTAGGTGTTGTTTTATGCTTCTTAGTGTGCTTGGAAACTGTTTTTTTCTCTTCTACCATTGTACTCCTGTTAATTCCTTAATTAATGTCAATCCCTTAATTATGACTGTGGAGACAGGTGCTAAATTAAATGCAGAATTCTTTTTTACATAGAGTTATACTAAATAGTTTGCAAAACCAACTACTTAAACCAAGATGAACTCAGTAACTAATTGTTTTATTTAGGAAAGTAACTGGAAAATTTAAAATAGAAAGAGAAAGTTTCTAATCTCCAGTTCCTAATTCTCCAGTTTTGAATGGATATTTTGCCTTCAGAAAAAGGAATGGTACAGTGAAAAAGAGACAGACTTCTTAGTCATATGAACTTCTGAAGAGACTGCTGTGTAAGCTACTGCTATCTGAACCAGAAAAATGTGTTGACCACAAAGGAATCAGCTATCAATTATCTCCATATGTAAGCACCACATGTAACATTCCTCTGTCTCAGTGTCTTTTTGTCATCCTCTGAAAACAGTATTTAAACTGTTTATTAATTTCCATATACATATGCATGCAAACAGGCATTTTTTGCTTTTATATGCATCACACTAGCCAGACCTGTTTAGATTTTGTTCAGCAATGTCATCTTCATCACAGAGCATTCACTATGATGTATTCATCAGTGCGTATCATTCTTGCATGATATTCAGGTAACACAGAGCCAAGAAAAAGCATGAAAAGAAATTCCACTTTTAACTTCAGGTCAACTGGCATAAGGGAGGAAGAGAAATTCTGAGTCTGCTAGTACATGAAGAGCTGAATTCTCTGAAACAGTATAGAAAAAATGGGAAAATAGTAGCACAAAGTCTTGCAAAAATAACAAAGTAGAAAAGAATACATTGAAAATGAAAAATCAGAGAAATAGCATAAGTAAGGTTAATATATGTGTCAGAATACGAGCAATATTATATAGCACCAAAGCTACTAGCATCAGTCTAATTTCTGAAATGTCCAGGGTGATCAAGGAAGCTTAATATAGCAGAATACTGGGGAAAAAAATAGAAGCAAGCTGTTAAATAAACTTTGTAATGTACATATACATTCACAGTCTCATCTGTTCTACTTAAAAACATCCTTTCATCTCTAACTTAAAACACCTATGGTGTTCCTCAAATTTCACAAAATGCTATTCAAAGGCACCCACTTTGAAGTTTGCCCTCACCAAGTGAAGACAGCTAATAACTTAGCCACCAGAAAGATAAACATGAGGTCAGAACAAAGACTGTACATTTTTTTGAAGATCTGAATATGAGGCTTGCACAAGGTTGTATGCTAAAATTAAAGGGCTTTTATTATCAAGCTGAAGGCACTGAAAATAGCTATGGGTACAGTAATGTTTGGGTGGTAAGATGTGTAAACTGAGGTTGGTTAATGCTGGCTCCACTAGTGGTTTCCTTGATTTGAAATGGTTGTGCTGATGGGAAGTGCACTTGAGCAACCTAACTGTAAATGCAGAGTTTTGGAGGTTTGGGGATTTCCTTTGGTTATTTTACTTCTTTTAAGTTTAAAGAAAATATTTCTGATCTCTCAACATTTAAGTTCCAGCTTACCACACAGTCTTCCTCTATGCTTACTGCCTTCCTTCCCCTTCTACTTGAAGTTATTTCCCTTTCCACTCTGCTTTTATCAGTTTCCTTTCCTCATTGACTGCTCTTCAGATATCATCCTTCCCTATCAACCACACTGTATCTTTCTCAGTAGAACTTCTATCCACTAAAAATATAAAAAAATCTCCATTCCTCCTCTGTATAGACTGCAATATCAAGATTTATGAGTAGAATTGGAACATTAGAGAGCCATGGACAGGGAGAGAAAGAAGCCTAGAAAGAGGAGGAACAGTAGGGAAAGTAGAAGATAGTAATGGTTGCAGACCTTAGCCCGAAGAGCTTTCTTCTGCATGCAAGATACTACTACTCTATTCCAGTTCTAACAAATAAATAAATAAATAAAATTAAAAATATGTATGAATGTATATATTTGTAAGAAATAAAATATATATATATATATATTCTTTAACACTTTATTTCACTACAGCTCCATCCATGACATCCATCCAGCTAGGATGAAGAAATCTCAGGGAGTCTATTATTAGAATTTTGACCACAAACCACTCCTTCAAACCTTCAAAAAGAGCTGATAATTGTCTTGTCAAAGTAATTTTTCAGCTATACCTTATTGCACTTATTTCAATTACAGTCAGGCCTAGAAACCTCAACCTGCCAAGAATTAATACTCAATTACTCAAATGTTGTTTACATTGTTAAAATGTCTCTTTTTGTATTGCCTCAATAAACAGAACAATAAATGGCTTACTGGAGGTTGTCATGGACTGCCAAGTCAATACAAATGTAGGATATTTTAAGGTTGTTTTTACCTGATATCACCTTTGGTAGAAGAGAGCTGTCTTTCTACTATTTTTGAGTGAGCTTTATACTATAATCCTAAATACTTAAAAAAATATACTACTGGAAGTTATCTGTCAGCTTATGCTGCATCATCTATCACTGTTCAGAATAACTTTGATTCTTAATGAAATATCTTCAGAAAGCTTATTCACATTTTTTCAAACATATATGGAAAAGCCATTATTGGATTTTAGAAACCTAGCCAGTTTTTGCTGGGTCAAGAAATTCTAGAAAGGAGGTTGATGTTAAGAACACAACCAATGGCTATGTTGAACAGTGCCAGCATGTACCTCCATAATTACATCTATTTTTTAAATCAAAATCCCTGTCAATCTTTGGATGTTCTCCTGCTACGATCATAAAACATAGAAAATAAGTATTTAAAGTGTTTTTTCTTGAAGTGCAAAACAGGACTAAAATAAACCTTATTTAAAGCCAAATGCTACCAACCTCACTGAATGTGAAGTGTGTAAATACATATTTTCTTTGCTTTAGCATGGAAATGTTTACAGAAATAGGTCAATATGATAAAAACATCCTGTGAGCCTTCCAGAGAAGCAGTCCATCACCAAACATAAAATAAAGACAAGGTACATCTTTTTGTGCATTTTTTGGCACAATCCATTTATAAAGTGGAAATTTCTGTTTGAATTTTAGGCATAAATATTACAGTTGTTTTGACTGTTTTTATTCTTATTCTTCTTATTATTGTTGTCATTGTTGTTGTTTTGCTTTGTATGAGGAGAATGTGTATTAGACTCAGTGCTTTCACAATACCCATGATTAAAGATCTATATACGTACAGAGAAAAGGAATGCTAGAATTATTTCTGTTGAAGACCTTAGGGATCTTGACTGGACAGAACATTTGCATTTCAAGCCAAACACACCCAAGCACAGGTCAAGTTAGATGTAATTTGAATTCCAAAAGGCATAAAACAGCCTGTTCAGCAATAAGTGGAGAAAAAAGAAAAAAAAAAAAAAAAGGAAAAGTGTCTAATGTAATCCTATATTGTTCTTAAATACACTCCCCTCACCCAGTGCTTAAGCACTGTTTAGATTGTGACATGAACTGACAAAAGCCAGAAAATTCAACATTACACTGACACCTCATCCCTTCCTCATGGCTTTGTGAAGAGAGGGGGAAATAGATATCACAGCATGCCCTGAAGACAGTATCAGACTTAGTTTTGAATTTCTTGGCTTGCATCACAAGCTTAATGTTACTTAAACATAAGTTTCCTTAGAGTTTAACTTGAGGGAAAGAAGACATTAAGAAGCAAACATGCTTATATTGCCTCTGAGACCAGAATAATTTTTACAACTGTTTTTGCAGATAAAATGATAGTTAAGTGATTTTAAAAGAATGCTTATTTTTTTTCTGGTGTATATATTTATACTGTAGTAAGTTCTTTCTTATAAAAATATTTTTATGGCCACTTACTGTCTATCAGGTAAATAGATATTTTGGTACGTGTTCAAATTTTCTATGTTTGCATAGTTTATATATTAATATATAATATATATATATATATAATTAATATCAGGTTCCTGCAGACCTCATATAATCCATTTATGCAAATCTTCATTAGTTCTTAACTTCATAGGCCTTCTTGACTACAACCTATTTTACTGATCCACCAGTCACACATGCATATTAAACTACTGAAAGGATGTGTAATAAGGATTCTCAAGAAATGTAAAAATACTTGTTCATCCCCATTCTATTCTTCAAACAGTGTTGTGTCCTGTCCATCTGTCTGTCCCGCCTGCCCCCCCCTCCACAGCCTACACATGCTATTCTAAGCTATAAATTAAATGTTTATAACAAGCATGAACTTTATTTAGTTATATGGGCAAAAAAAACATATTTCAAATTGTATTATTTTAACACCTCCCAAGTTTTAAAAAACAAGAAAGAAACAAACAAACAATAATAATAATAACAATAAATAACAAAAAATTACTTCCTCTCCATTTTTAAGTGTCATCTAGAAAGCCATACAGTTTGTAAGCTAAGTACATTGTACAAAAATACAACAGATTACTTCTGTCTTCTTAGCAAAGTGCCTGTGTAGTACTACCATACATCCCTGTAGCATTTTCCTTCTAGTTTTCCAGCAACTCTTTACAAAGGTCTGTATTAGGACATAAAAGACGGGCAGGACAGACAGGGGCTTGAGCAATGACCTCTGCTTTTAGCTTCACCTCCATACACACTTATTCAGGTGCAACTAGCATTCTCCCAGACATGCCCAGGTACCATTTGGGAAACAGTGTGTGCCTGGGACCATTCCCAGTGGGCATTTGGGAGGCAGCCATTTTTTGTCATTCTTTAGAAACAAACATTATTTAACTTGTGTGTGGAAGCGCATCTGTGCAATTTGACCTCACAAATAAAGCAGTGCATCCCACTACAGTAGTATAGAAATAGCTTAGCCTATATGGGTTCCCTCGATATAATACTCTCTTCCTGACCTCAAACAACCACAGATGAAAGGGAGTTTCCAGGGAAACCTCACTGGTGATTTTTTCCATTATCTCATTACTGTATATGTATACACTAGTCTCTCTTTTTATACAAATGTATAGACTCATTGAATAACAGAACCACCACAGGTTGGCCTCAGGTTACAAAGAGACCTTGGTATGTCATCTGGTCCAACCTTCAGTTCAAAGCAAGCCAACTTTGAAGTCACATCATTCTCCTCAGGAGAGATAAGATATTTTCTTTGTTTATGGATTAAAAAAGAAACATTTTTATTCAGTTTGAAAATTCCCAAATTTAACTACCAAAGAGTAAACTCTATATGATTAATCCTTTTGCTTTAGGACAGAATAACTACTTCACAAAACCTATATATGCTTGAAATGTTATTTAGGGGAAAAGTTACAAACCACCCAGCAGTGGTCCATTGAAGGGACAGAGAAAAACCTTAGTGCTTGAATTTCCTCACTGTAATAGATTGCTCTCTACACTCTCCAAAGAGAGTTTCTTTACTTCATGGTAAAGAAAGATGGTAGAGGTCTTAATCAATCTTTTGTTTATAGTAAGTGGCTCTGGAGTGGGGGAGTGACAATGTCTTTGAGGAGATGACTTGCAATGTGTCCCTCTACCTGGAGAAATACAGGAAGGATGCTTAAAGAGAATGCCTTCCTCCTCCAGGATGGAGAACGCTTAATGGAGTTGTTCTTGACTGATACTGTAGAGGTGCAATTATCTCCCAAATTGTCTAATGCTAATCAAAAGTCCGTCATGACATTGACATAAAATATATAACTGTTTTTTTTTTTTCTCTCATAAAGAAATGCATATTAATATAATACATGTCTATATTTTAATGACAGGTGTGAATTTTGGTTCTAATTCTTTTCTAAGAAAAAATATTTTCCAAACACAAAAGTTTTTGAGTGGAAAGGAGTATTTACCTCATTTTTTTATCTTTTTTTTTTTTTTTCCTAGATCATCAATAGCAAAGTAATGTGTCACTATAGAAATTTGCACTCCTCTCAAATCTGTCCTTCAGAATTCCTGAGACTTTGACAGAAAAGCGTGATGAGAATCTAAAGAAACTCATACAAACTCAGTTATACAAAACATCTTAAAATTAGACAGATATTACAAGCATTTAAATCATGTTAAAAATTGAATGATATCAGACTTCTGAAGACGCAAGGTAATGAAGATGCCACCAAATGCAATCACATTCAGAAATACAAATAATGTATTTTTGCTTTTGTAAACTGCCTCCAGCACTCTAACAGTAGAATATTTCACAAGATTTTTCTTTTTATTTCCCAGTTTGTCCCAAGAGAAACAGCTTGATTGGTATGTAGTTTGGGTATCTACTGCTTCTTGTGAACAACAATTAATTGTTGAGCAATAAGGTTGAAGAAACCAGTTCTTAATTTGAATCAGAAAGGAGTTATTATTTTCAAGTACTTCTAGGTTTCAAAGCTTATGAAAAGACTATGAAAACTTCACAGGCATTACATAAATGTTCCCAATAATTCTGCAAGTGTGTGTATGTGTGTGTATGTAACCATATGTGCAGTATGAGGCATGAATCAATTTCCCAGAGCCAATAATACTGAAGTAGCCAATTCTGAATACCCCATATACTTAGGTGCTTGTTATACGTGACTGAAACAACACTGGTGCAATGGGCACCAGTCTGTTTGGTGCAATGGTCCTAGTCTGTTTGCTTTTCAGTGTGATTTTTTGAACTTTCAGAGGCAAAGAAAGAATAAAACAGACAACGAAAGTATAGATGTTAAGGATGAGTATAGAAGTCTGAGGCCAATGGCTTTTCATGGCAGAGGACACTAGAAAAGTAGCAAGCCTACCCAGAGTGCTGCAGTTTTCCTATAGTTATCACTGCAGTTTAGTTTGGACCAGATGCTCTTCATCCAACTGCTATTTATCCAGCTGCTGATTTGGAAGAAGAGTCAGCGAGGAAGATAGAAGTGACTATATATTTACAGTAGAAGTAAGTAATGCAAAGTGGCTTCTCCAGAGCTGGCTATCATCATGTTGACATTGGCTAAACACTCAGTGAGGCCAAAATGGGCAATATTTGATAGCCCTTAGGTGTTACACAACAGAAACTGGAACCAGCTGAAATATCTTTGCTGCAGAATCAGTCCAGAATCACTGCTCTTCCTGCCAGTCATGCTTTCCAACAAGGAGCAACAGTGGTTAAGGTTCCTGCATATTATGGAAAAAATAATTATAAAAAATGAATATGATCATTATATCAAACTCATGAGATAGATGCTGGATGAGATGGTTATGTGTTTAATTCATACAGTGCAAAGGTTTTACTTTATAAACTCACTGGGTAAATGCAAAAAATAAATAAAAAAAATCTAATGTAATATTTTAATGATTTAGCAATTTTCTGAGTATCTCATTGGTTTTCTCTATTTACCATAACACTCCATAATTTATGGTCATTTTGGACTATATTTGACAGTTATTTTCAGATAAACTGCATATTTCCTGACAATTAACAGGCATTTTTCATGCACATCTTGAGAAATAAAGCAACAGAGTCATCCCAACAGCATTTAGGCAACTGAATGTTAAAAATTTAGTTGTGTTGAGGCATACAGTCTTCCTCAACAGCCAGTGAAGATTTTCCTGTTTCAATTTCTAGACTCAGCCAGCCAGACTTGTCATAGTACATTTAAAAACAGAGGCCACAGGATTATTAAACCTAATAAATTATGGAAGAATTAACCTCAAGCTACTAATGAAGCAACTCCCATGAACAATTCTACTGGCTAGAAACATTTCTTTCCCTTCTTTTCAGCAGAAAAGGGAACAGATATAAGGAGAAAGATGACTTTGTACTGCATGATACTTTGAGTTATCCATTTTTACCATGTAAAGTCATTTTCTAGTTTCATGCTCAAAAAGTCTACAAGGTTCTAGGGATTTCAAACAAAATTTCATCTGCCATTTGAACTAATATTTTAAATTAACTTACCCCACACATACTTCCCACACCCCCAAATAGAAGGAAAAAAAAACAACAAAACAAAACCAAAAAAACAAAAAAAAAAAAAAACAAAAAAAAAAACACAGTTTGTAATTTATAGCTCTGAGAAAAATTGCTTTCCAGCCTCAGAATAAAAAGATAACGCTCATTAGAAATATGGAAAAAATGTAACAGTATCCTAGAATATGATTATGTTCTTCTGCTACCCCTGCTGCTGGCATCCCAGAAAAATTAGGAATGGATGAAGCAAACTCATAGGAGACATATCCTTTCCTTGTTCACCACAAAGTCAGGAAAGGAAGGGAAAAGGATGAGAAGAAAATGATTTGTCTCCTGTCCTTCCGTGAGAATAAGGCGATCCAATAGATCACATGTAGATTTTCACTAGTTCAGAGAACATCCTTCCCATTTGAGAAAAAGACATTTCTATTAATACTAATTTCATAAATACTATCTAGTAGAGATCTTGGGTATTTGGCAAAGTACCTGAACACTAGCAATAGAGATGCTCATGTTTTCCAAGCAAGACACTTGCTGCAACTGCTTGCTGCATCAGGCCCACTGTAATATGGAAATTGTCAAAAGTTGCTGTTCCTGCTGGCATATTGTTTCAATTTCTCCTTCAAAAATTAAAGAGAGAAACAAGTGGCTCCCTGTTGGATAAGTAACAGATCTACACTGTCAGAAAGACTGTCTCAGACCTCACAGACAGAGCCAGTCTGGGACATCCTGCAAATTTTCCTAGACACTATCCAAAATATATGGTGCCCTGTTTTTCAAATATCACACCATTTATCTGTGCTTTCTGGAAACATTTCAGACAGACACACAACATACCAAGATGATTGCTAGAAAATAGAATATTCTTTCTTCCTATCTAAATGAAAAATGTTGGCAGCTCTTTCTTTGGAGCAAAATTAATGCTCCCCAGCACGGCACATGCAGGAAGATCAAGTCATAGCTCAAATTACAAAGTGAGTGCAAACATAACAGGAGTTTAGCATGAGGAGGGAAAGAAGGATGGAGATGATATTTGGCCAATGTTCAGATGGGCCTCATTACCAGAATTAGGCCTGCAATTTTACATGTATATGCAATTTTTCACATTTTTCTGTGTTTCAACTGTCAGGACAATTTTTGAGATTACTTTTGGGAAAGTAACCTACTGAACACAAAGCATAAAATAGAGTACAAAAGGGAAACTAATGTATTCTTAGGCTAACTTATAATTTATTTTCAAGATTTTGTTCTCATTATTGTATATTAAAAATCAATAACATTGAGGCTGAGAACAATTCAGTAATATGTTGAGAACTCTGCCTAATTAAGGCAGAATCAAACAGGCTTGCTGCCAGCAACCAGATACCAAATGCTCAGAATGCTTCATGAAAGTAAGTCTTAGGAAAAGACCCTGTTATTACGAAATCCAGCCACCACACACTTCAGTCTGGGAGGAATTCACAAGCCATCCAGCCCTTGGACAAACCTTGTAATGGAAAAATCCTGTGTGAAAATCATGCAGACACTTTTCCCTTACAAACAGTGTTGTTATTTCTTTGTGAAAGACTTATCGCATTGGAACTTTATCTTAATTTATTTCTCACACAAGACAAGAAATAGTTGTGTACTTAAAATAAATAAAATAAAAAAATAAAAATCAGATTGTTACATTATTTGAAATTGTTATGAACAAGACAGTGACTAAAATTAAAATGGTATGTAAGAGCTTTCACAATGCTAAACTCAGGTGCATAAGTGGGGACCTTGGCATCCTTAAGCCTTTTATACAGTCAATGGCGAAACAGAGCAGTTCCCACCAAGCACTGTTTCAGAACAAGGATTAATTTTAGTGCTCTGAATTACACTCTGGCAAAGATCCTTAGAGAAATTCAGAGAAGGCCATGAAGGGTGAGTAATGCTTTCTGTACTAGGACTAAGTAAGTATGCTAAGGCTCTTCTATGTGGGGGAAAAAAAAAAAAGATAAGGTGCAAATATAGCAAAGGCCTATGAAATCATGAGTGACTTGCAAAGTTGGAATTGGGAAGGAATGTTTATTTGTGTTCTCTGCTTTATGAGCTGGTTGCCATCACATAACAGTTGGTAAATTTGAAATAAAGACAAAAATGTGATTCCTTACCCTCTGGCTTGGAAGCCATGAAACTCATTTCCACAGCATGTGAAGATTACACATAGCAAAAAGTAGAGTGGAAAAGCTGATAGAAAATAATGTTTTTTTCAGCTTGTGAGACTTATCTTTGTCTCAAGATGTCTGTAAATCACAATTTACTGGAGTTTGAAAAATATTTGAGGACAAATAATAAATCTACCTTTGCCCCTTCCCTCTGTTTTTAGGGTTGGACCAGATGACCTCTAGATTTCCTTTCCAACCTAAGCCAGTCTGTGATTCTGTTCTTCTGTGATTCTATGGTGTCTACATTTGTCCTTTGCTAAAACTGAACAGTAGGCTGAAAGAACCTTTGGTCTAATTCAGCTTTGCTGCCCTGTTCCTACATCTTAGATTAAGTCCTTCTCAAACTCACCTTTTGACATAAAATACAGTGTTAAAGACAGAAAAGTGAGTTTTGAACTACTAATCAGTAAATGCACTCTGCTGCACTTCAATGATGGCAACCTTGTAGACAGATTGGCATTCTGTTAGTGACCCCTTTACTTTTAACAGGGAAATATCTGACACCAGGTTTGTGTTTAGAACAACATACTTTCTTTGCTGAGTCAGCACACACAGGTTGGATAATCTGTTCTGGTGCAAGTGGCAGGGGGAGAATGTATTTTTTTTTTTTTTTTTTTGCCATCAGTCTCAGTCCTGGCAAAAACACAGGTGGGAAGTAGTCAGTCTCTGGAAGTTATTTCTCTTGAGCTTAAAACTGAGATGCCTAGGGAGTAAGGGAGCAATTTATGACTCTCTATATTCCTATGTGGCTGGAAGCCAGGCTGTGATCTGGACATAAGTTTAATGCTGTCTTTTCTCAGATAAACTCCAAACTCCTGCAGCCAGAATTTGTCTGAAAAAGAATAACAGTAAGATGAAACATTTCACATCTTTAGCTTTAAGCAGAGTTAAATTGACTTTAAATAAGTGGTTTGGGTGTTTGGGTTCTCTTTTCTTTCCCTGGAAAGATAATGACAATACTTTTTTTTTTTTTTAAAATAATAATGGATAAAATAATCCATCTCTGTTAGTTACTTTATCTGTAGAAAATAGGACACAGATTTAGGAGAGCCAGCAGGGCTGGGTCACATCTTGAACTCTGTAAGTACTTTGCTATGGCTTTGGTTAGTGAGGAAGCTATTTGTGATTAATGATTTGTGATTATATGTGACTAATATGAACTTAGACACCTATTTTCCCTAAGAACTATAAAGTCCATTTCTCAGTGGTAGCAGTTTCAGCTGCATATTAATAAAAATCTTCCTCCTAACTTTTGGAGAAATGGCAGCAATGATTATTTATTTCCTGTCAACCACAATGTTGTAAGATATTTCATTTTGAAATTTTGGAGTAACAAACTATTCTGAGTTTTAACTTTTGTGTGAAGGCAAATGAACTTTGTAGCCAGAGAAGGAAAAACTTACTAATTCTGACCAGTAAAATTATGGAAAAATTAGGAATCCTGCTAGGGGATATTGTGAAAAAATAATAAAATAAAATAAAATAAAATAAAATAAAATAAAATAAAATAAAATAAAATAAAATAAAATAAAATAAAATAAAATAAAATAAAATAATAAAACGAAACAAAACGAAATGAAACAAAACAAAACAAAACAAAATAAAATAAAATAAAATAAATATAGTTGAATGCTTTTAAGAACTTCCAACGTGGTTCTCTCTATAATCATATTTACTTCACAACAACAACAATGAATTAGAGTAAAAGAGACATTTCCAAAGCATTATTCCATTTTAAAATAAATGTCCAATGTGGATGTAATGATCCATCTCAAAACTGCCTTTATCTTACTATTCACTGTAGGAGAAGCCTAGATTATTGAAACTAGATATATAGTTTTTAGGTAGCTGAAGATAGAGGAGTTCACTTTGATTTTCCTGTTGAATGGTTTAAATTTCAATTTATTTTCAATGTGAATCTTTCTGTTCTCTTGAGCTGACGTCTACTGTTCTTCCCTGTCACAGGGGATGTGTTATCATCATTGTCACAGTCCCTGGAAGGCAATTTTCACCTGTGGCAGATAACATGAAAATCCAGAAGCATATGTTTTAACCCCTATTTAAGTAAAATCTGCAAAACATCTGACATTTCATATGCAGTCCTTGCTAAATTAAACTGTGTTTCCATCTTGCTTTTTATTGAAGCTTCAAAGAACAATTAGAAAAATGTTGACATCAAGAAACAAGCTGAGAGCAACTAGTGCATGTTTCTCTGTTTGCTGTGTATATGCAATAAGACCCTCTCACTTTATGGTATCGTGAATTAAGAAAACAATATTAATGGTGTCAATAAACACTATAAGTTCTTTCTGAGCCTCAGAATACATATAATAATAATTAAATTCTATAAAGACTTTGGCTTGGCTGAGTTCATTCATTTATGGTGTCGTGTGCTTCATGACACAATTTAAGTATCTTTTTGATTGCAGAAGGTAAAAACAAAAGTAATTCTATGTCCGGAGCTAACCATGAATGAGGTTAATGTATGGCAAGTGATAACTTGAAGAAAGAACTGGCAGTAGTACCATGTGGGCTTTCTCCTGCTCTATGAGATTCAGTCATTGGAAGCCATAAAAACTGGCTGGTATAACAGAAGTGTTTGTAATTAGAGTTAATGGAGTTAGTTGAGACCACAGGAGGGGGAAAGTAGCTTTGATCCCAGGTGGCCTCATAGCAAGAAGGCTCACAGCAAGGGAGCACTCTGAATTGGAAAATATTAGAGGCATTTGCTGCAAAACCAAGAAGTCACTGCTGGAAAAGACCTAAGAATATAATTTACAAGCAGCACTAATTTAGTTTTCCATCTCTATCTCCTCAGCAACTTTCTCTCTAGTCACAACATTCAAAATTAGGATGAATTTGTTTTAGCCATTTCTTTCTTTTTTTTTTTTTTTTTAAGGTAAAAATGCTATTTGTTTCTAATTATTCCTTGAAGTTTATATTGTCTTACACAGGAAAGAAAAAGGTAGAATTAAAACAGATCTACAAAATCATTCCTGAAGGGGAAGAAACATCATATTAATTATTATTAATAAAGTAACAGTATTGTTTCATAATAGCTAAAATATTTGATTTTGTGGCTTTTGAGGTTTTCTCTTGTCACTGTTACTGGAAGGACACTTTTGGAAAGCCTGTGTAATAACTACCTTACTTAACAAATTTATTAAGATTTCATCTCACTTATAAATAATATTTAGAGTCTCTCTGTGGTGTGATTATTCTTTCATGACAGACTTTTGGAACATCACCTAAGAGATTTAAAATTACTCATTACTTAAAGACATTTGTGATTTACAACAATAAACTAAGCAATCATCTCAGTTCAAGCAGATGGAAATTACATTTGCAGGATGCATTTTATTTTTCATAGAAAATGATCTCCAACTATGTTAACACTTATTTTTGCTTTCATCTTCCCATAATCAATGAAAGAATTTAAAAGTCTATTGCAGCTTATTTGTTTAAAAAAAAAAAAAAAAAAAAAAAAAAAAAAAGAGAGAGAGAGAGAGAAATCATAAGAAAGAAGAAATTAAGGAAAAAATGACAAATTAAGGAAAAAAGTGTCTGGGGACTTCTGCACTTCTGCTTTTAACTGAGTACTAATGTTGCAATGCAAAACTGCTGAGACGGAGCCACATACTATATTGCAAATAGTAAAATCTATCAAGACAATCCATTTGTAAGTTCTAGCAGTTTGCTGACATCATTACTTGAGTAATAAACAAAGGAGTTGGGGAGCATATCAAAAGAAAGTTATGTAGTGCTATTTCAGAATCATAGATTTTTGAAATTGGAAGGTGACTTTTAATCAGATATAGAGATATATGGGAGAGGACAGTAGTTGTGATCTGATCACACATCTCTGCACAAAAAGTCATGATCCTGGGCTTTGAGGAGCTTTCAGATGGGAACATGTTAAGGAAAGCATCCACAATATCTTGCAGATGAGACAAAAACTTGCATAAGGATTTTAGGAGAGCAAGACCGATGATTTACAAGGGAAGAGAACAAACTTAGATCCGAAGTACTTTATACCCAAGTCATATACATGGGTATACCCATATACATGGGTATATGACTTGGGTATAAGGTACTTTGGATCTAAGTTTGCAGATGAACCCATATGTACAGATGCTCCCTGTGAAGGAACAACCTGAGGCTACACACTAACCAGGAACAGATAATGATAGGGATGTCACTGGCACCTTTGGAAGCAATTTGGCAGCACAGATAATGGAAAACTGGGGAGTCACTTGGCTCCGTCAGCCACAAGTGAAGGGCACATGGTCTGTGAAGATACGGCAGAAAATATACATGCTTCATGAAGAAAGAGCATGAAGAAAGAGTTTAATACATTTAGCAGAATCAGAGGTTCATTATTTAGTTTTAACCAACAATATTGTTCAAAATTCTATTAACCAGCCAGAGCTCCAGAGAGTAATAAAAGTAATTTTTTTCTGGGACCAGTTCAAGCAGAGTTTGAGCCTTGGAGGTGCCTGGTAGTTAAAGGGTGGATTACTCATAACCAAATAAAATGTTTGCTTTGGGAGGTGGACTGAAGGCAAAGGGAGTCTCAGTGCAATTAAATATAACATCTCGAAGAAGCTTGTATACATATATATATATATATATATATATATATTTACACAGACTATTGTCATTCTGTTCTCATGCTGATGACCTCAATATCCTGCATTAGGAATACTCATTTAAGTATAAATATTTCAGCTTTATATTGAGTGTCAAAAAGGCACAAAGAAAAAGACAGCAAACAGGCTGACTTCATATCTCTGTTAAATGCTCTAAGATCTCCTCTGACATTACACCACTGCTGTCACACACATACAAAGAGATTTATGTGTCCATCCAGTCCTTTAACTGAATTTATTAAAGATGGTATTTCCGGCTTAGTGAAAGTGACTGCCAGCTCTGTCCATTCCCACACTTGAGCAGCATTTGACAAAGATAAAAAGGAATTTATCAGTAAACTATATATTTTTTAATGTTTTTCTGTGCACCTTTCACTCCCCCCACCCATTATTTTTTTACCAAATATCAACATTCTCTATGGAAAACAGTCACTTCCTTTCCGTCTGATTAAAATCAGCAGTGAAGGAAAGCGGGGGAGAGGGGGGAGGGAGTAAAGTAAGAACCACCCAGTGCACCGAGGGAAACCTGAGAATGATCAATTAATCTTCTGTTTTCAATCTGTGAGCTCTGCTGTCTTGAGCCCCATAGTCTTTTGTTTGTACAAATAAAATAAACAAATTAGACCTGATTGAGTGTACTGGGAAAAAAAAAAAAAAGAGGGGGGAGGGGGAATTTTCAGTAGAAAGTTTAGTAATTACAAGAAATCCTTGCAGCCATTAGATAAATTCCTGGGAAATATGAGATTCTCCAAACATTTTCTTGTACCCAGTGTTCTGATTCTATCACGTCCTATGCACTATGGCTTTGATTACAAATGAATCAAGGCTCATCTTTTTCTTGGGCCATGGCAAGTGCATTCCCAGCATTTAAAAAGGGAGTTTTTTACATGCCAAGATCATCTGTGATTTAGTGGCTCATGGGCTCATCTGGATTTAATTTTTGAGTCTGGCACCAAGTCCCTAATTGATTTGGTCAGTTCATTCCATTTCTCAGTTCTGAAGCTCCTCATCTGTAAAACTTGAGGGATGATAAACATGCCAGAAGCCCTGTCAGTAACTTACTGGAGCCTCTGTGAAAACAGCAGGGACATAAAACATGGTCTGAGAGAGTAATGGTGTTACCTTGTGGGATCTTGCTAAAGTCCCACCTCTTGCACTTCAAGTCCCAGGATTTCATGAGGAAGGTAAAACATGCAGGCTCTGACACACTGAAGTAGAAACATTTTGCAGTTGCTTCCTGCTCCTGATTTTAGTTCACTGTACAGAAAAAGTGTATTCCACCATGTCACCACCTACATGTGATCTTTCCTCACATAGTGCACCTGATTTCAGGTAATTACTTTATACTGGATGTTAATGCATATTTGTGGTGTTTGGATTTGAATGGAGATGACAATCATAATGAAACATATAATTGTTATTTTCCTCGTATTTTAAAAAGTTTTCATAGGTGACTATAAACTGGACTGTAATTTCAAATAAATGTAATTATTCAATCTGATTTAATGTGCACTGCAAGTGGAGAAAAAGGAAAAGAAAAAGCAGAAGCAAGTGCTGAGCTGCTCCTCTGCCTTGCTCTTAAACAACTGCAACAACAAATTCCTCCTGAGAAGGCCCTCTTCTACTTACTTGCTTTCCAGTGAAGTACCACATGCAACCTTTCCTGAAACACCCCCAGGGATGGTGACTCCACCACTTCCCATTCCAATGGGAGCAACCAATTCCAATGCCTGACCACTCTTTCTGAGAAGAAATTTCTCCTAATTTACAACCTGAACTTGAACCTGAACTTGAGGCCATTCCTTCTTGTCCTAAAATAAATTGGGAAATTTTGCTCCTTGGAGATAGTCAAAAGCCATCTGGGCATGGTCCTAGAAAACTTGTCTTAGGTCATCCTGTTTGAGCAGGGGGGTTGGACCAGATGACCTCCAGAGGTCCTTTCTAACCTCAACCATTTTGTAATTCTGTAAAAATCACAAAGTAGAGAAAATGTCTTGAAGTGGAAGAGAAAAGATGCTAACTTTCATTATATTTCGTTATTTTTATTTATTTATTTATTTATTTTAGTATTTAGTATTTTACATAATTAGTACAAGAGCACATGGAACATTGTCCCACTGGTTTGGAGAAATAGAAGATAATAATGGCAACATTATGAGGAAAAAATCAGCAACACAGGTATCAAAAAAGTAGAAAATGGTATGAGCTTACAGATAGTATAACCTACAGAGGACTGTTCTGGTGTCTGATAGAAGCAAAACATCCTAATTTCTCTCATCCATGAAACAGTGTTTATGCCTGAGTAACATTTCCTGTGATCACACTTTCAAGTATAAATATTATTTTGTATGCTGATAGCGGGCAGAAGGAAAAATTCCTTTTATACTGGAAGATAAGAAAATAAGCAAACATAACTCTTCTAATCATTCTTTTTTTTTCTTTACATATGCAGCAGATGCTTTTTCTCAATTAGTCTTTATCAAAAATATTACATACAGATCTGTTTTGGAAAGTTTATTTTTCTTTCAATTAAAAACAACAAAAAATGTTCCATGGGATGGGGAACTCTTTCAAACCTTGACTTGCCAATATTTTAGTGGTCACTGGGTAATTTTAAGAATTTTTAGGAATTGACCCTTTTTGGACTTTCAGCTTGTATAAAAGGAAGTGCATTTATAATTTATCCACTTAGCAAGGAAATTACTGTTTTCTAGCATGACATGAGAAAAATATATATTTCTTTACTTGAAGAACATTTAAAAAGTCACGTGTCCCAGTCTATTCTGGTGGCTTCTTTCATGTGTGAAAACATCCAAAGGTTGTAACTGAGTATTCTTCTTCATGGAGTAGTTGTACAACCTCGAGAAAATAATGTGTTTTAAACACACTAGAAAGTTGGAAAGATCATTGCTAAATATGCATTCTTTAGGAATTTAGAAAAGAAATGTATGTTAAAATCTTATTTCAATTTATCTGAAATATGATCTTTTTTTTTTTTTTTTAAATTTTATTTTATTTTTAGTGGTCAGTATTCCTTCTCATTACCCTTTTCTTACTTCAAGGAAGTAAGACTGAATGTACCTCTCTCTGATTAAGACTGACTAATCCCTCTCTCCCCTTATAACCCAACACACATTCACAATACAATCAATTCAGTGAAAAGCCTTGAACTTTTTTTTCTTTCTTTTTTTTTTTTTTTAATAAAAAAAATAATAAATAAATAAATAAAAAACAACAAAGGAAGGAAGAAAAAGCAAAGCAAAACATTAAATTTTCTTATTGAATTAAAACATTAAATTCTCTCATTGTATCATTAGGAAGTAAATCCCGTCTCAGCATTGGCCAGGCTGCCCTAATTTTTGGTATATAATTCTGGTAGTGACAGTCTACACAAGCTCGCTTCCATGTGCAAAAATAAACCTCGTTTTTTATACAGCTTGGTGAACTTCATTAGGAGGGCACTGGGGAGAATAAACTAGTAAGCTCAAACTTTACAGCAACCCAGACCCATTCAGAGCTCTGCTAGGTCAACTAGAAGTCTTTTGATATCAGAGAGCATGTGTCCGTAGAGAAATTGTACATTAAATTAAAAAGAGATGGGGAGGGAGGGTGAAAATAATTGCTCTGGAGAAATGTCTTCTTGTTTTACATGTATGATATTTTCATGTGACTCTTCAGAGTGAGAAGACAGCAGCTAGACTTGTGCTCATTGTTTTGGTCAGCCTAGACTCCTGCACTGAGAAATTGCGGGAACTAACTTTCAGGGAACTGTAAACATCATAATTTCATTAATTGCTTTAATATGTGTTTCTTTTACATGTCTGAAAGCAAATGCAATTGAAAGTTGAGGTTTCTGTGGCATTCCTGAAAACAAATCTGAATAACACTGTGGACCAAACCTTATAGAATATATTTTGGAGAAGAAGCAGTTATACAAAACAATAATTATTTTAGACTGATTTCTGAAAATATGTGACAAATGATTATTACAATTATACATTGAAACAAATTTTAGTGTTTATTGGAAGGATATTACACCATTTAAAATATACACTATAAAAGTTCTGACATTGTGAAGAGAGTTAGTAGAGATAAAATCATGGGGTCCTGTAGAATTTTAAACACTCCTACAAGAGGTGATTTAAAAACTACGTAGGAACAGGTTTCCCACTGACTTTCAGCTATGTGTCACGTGTGTGATTTATCAAAATCTAACAAGGAGAGGAGTACACAACCAGGAGTTACCAAAGTTTGTTGTGCCTAGAAAATATATATGGTCGTTAAGGATATTTCATGTTTTATGCTTTATCTGCTTTATGGAAACATTTTTTACTTGCTGTGTCACTCATTCTCTCTGCTGTTTTCTTGGATTCTGTGAGCCTGGCTCTCTGTGCTTTTTCACAGACAGAAAACAATTAAGGAAAACATCTTTCTTTTCTGATCTGTCCTCAAGTGAGAATTGTGGGTTACTGAGTAGATACATGCTTCAGAAACAAAGCAGAAGATTGCCTAACAACAGCACGCTTTCTTTAGACAAATCTCCTGTGCTTCCTATTTGTCTGCATCTGAAATGTTGCAAAATAAGTCCTTTTTCTGATTCCATGTTATTTCTGCTTTCTAACTATCATATCTTGGTAAACTCCTCAAAGAGGAAAATGCACACTTTAGAAAAGTATATTAACCCATGAAATTACCTTTATTATTTACAAAAAGAAGCTTCTGTACGGGGTATTAAATGCAACTGAGCAATATTCAAGCAATACTTGAGATATTAATAGAAAAGAAGAAGTGTCACTGACTTGAAACTCAGCAGGCATGCAAATAAATTGTAACACTTTGAGACAGGAGAGGTTACAGAAGAAATCCTTATGAACAGGGAATGTCTTGTTTGTGTAGTTGAATATCACTTTTACTGGGATTCTTAAGTGCTTCAGCAACATCAGGAAGAATATAAAAAGAATAACAAGAAGTATAATGTGGGCATACTAAAGCTGACAGTACCATGCAACATTATTCAGCACTGTTCATTCTCCTTTCGAATGGCAGTTCTTAGTAAATAGGAATGTAAGTGCCTTCTTTGTACTAAAATTAGGAGAAATAAACCCTGCAAATAACTGGGAATAAGAATGTTATTATACTATGGGATTTTTAAGCCATTAAATCATGAAAACACATTGTTATTAAATAAAAGGGAGTAGCTTAACAGCGGAGACTGCTATTTGCCACTCAAGGAATGTGCCTCCATACAGCAGGAAGTGTGAGGCAGCCCCCAGCCCCAGCCCCTCCCCAGGCTGGGAGCAGGCATACAGCCAACAGCTCAAGAGTCTTGCTGCCTTAAATCAGCAGCACATGCGCCGTGTGACTGAAGAGCTTCAGTAACCATGTGCATGCATAAAGGGTTAACTCTGCAAGCTCTTTGCATTGGGTCTCCCTGCTCAAATGACGTGCAAGCTCTGTGCCCATGTGTATGTCCTGTCAAGGCCAATAGATTCTTGAATACAGCCCTAGTGAAGGGTTGAAAATTTAGCCTGTTTTAATAAGAGTAGCAAAACAAGTAAAAAGCTGTGCTTGTCATCTGGGGAGCAGTTCTTAATTCTACTTTTTTTTTGGTACTGCTGTAAGAGGTAGCCATCCTACCTGCCCTTGCTGCTGCTTCTTCATTCTAGGCAAAACAACTCTTCTGCCTTCCTGGTGTCAACAGCTGAATCATTTTCATGGGTTAAACCTACATGAACACACACACACACACAAAAAAAAGGGGGGGGGGGGGATCATTTTCTGCTGATTTAGCTTTGTGAATCAGCTCACTGTGTGGTCAGGTGGAACCAGAGCTAAAAGAAAAATGGGCGTGCAGCCAGGAGCCTTGGTTTGGAGCTGGACTGCTGTTTTGGTGATACAACCTGTCAGTTCAAAAGTAACGTGAAACATCTCTTTGGCCCTAATGGAGCTACTTGGTAAATTGGGCAGCATTATGACGCAAGGAGGCAGAGCCTGACTTTCAGAAACAAAAAGATTCAACTTTGAGAAAATTTGCAATACTTGCTATCGGACACCGAAGAAGAAATACAAACTTCTGTGGTTTTAACTTTTTCCAGAAGTATAGTTGACTGAGTTGTTTCAGTGTCAAGTGTTTTTGTAGAAGAACAGAGTACCACCCAATATTGCTAAGGCAGATTTAGTATGGTCTTTCTTCCATTAATTGATGCCATTGCTTGGAAAACAGCAGATATATGAAGCTCATAAATGTTAGAAAAAGATAGAAAAAATGACAACAACAAATCATATAAATCTTGCAGCATTCTTGCAGCATTTTTTTTTTTTTATTTCAGCAATCATAGAGTAATAACAATGAAGTCTTGATATTCTGTATTTATATATGAAGAGAATCATTGCTCACGGCACCAATGAAATGTTATTGTGCTTAGTCTGGACTGGTTAACTTGATTTTTGCACCTTCCATGCTTTAAGGAAGCTGCTACTAGCCCATTGAAGGGATTTAGTTAATCAGAAGGTAGCTTGCTCTGCATTGGTGAAAAAACAGGTAAGATACCTCTAATGCACATCAGTGCAAAAACAGACTCTTGTACAGCACTGGTCCAAATATTAATATACATGTATTTTATCTGGAAATGTGACTGGCAATAAAGCAAATTACACCTCTAAAAAAGGCTGAAAGGAGGCAACGAATGTCTTTATTTTGGATCAGGAATCTGACAGAAGTGTAGGATGTAGATGCACTACCTTTTAAGATTTATTTCTGATACTATATATCATGAAAAACATTTAGGACAGGAAATCATCTTGTCCCAGATTCTGTGCTTTGATACAATTATTAAAGAACAAGGATCTGGGAGCTTCCACAGATGACAATTCAAAATCTGGGTCTGCAGTCAGCTTTTAATTTTGATTATTTAAATTAAAGGCATCTTGTTAAAGAAAGTTTGAAACAGGTCAATATGAACCAAACCCTTCAATCTGTGCTTGAATTCAAGTTTGTAACCTATTCATACTCAGGATAAACTTTTGTCCCCTTTTTCCCATATTTATCAGTAAAATTAAGTCACTTGGTTTCTGCAACAGAGGGTTTATTCATAGTTCTCTATTTTGTTCCTACAGCACATATTAATTCAAGGCAGTGTCCCACCTGTATACTAGACTGACCTGGGGGTGATTATAGTTTCCAGGTTTTGGGAAAATGAGGTGCACTCAACCTAATATAAGTAAACCCACAACAGACTTTAATCTTTTCTTTATTTTTTAGTGAAATTAATGCATAACCCCAAAGGAGAACATTTCTTAAGTCTGGATTTGTGCCACTAGTCAAGAATACCTTCCAAAAGCTATTGTATTTTTGGTATAATCAAAAGTAATACTCTCATGAAGTTACTGAATACAATTGTATTCTGTAGGGCTATGGTGGAATGAAAAAACAACACACAAAAAAACACAGTTTTACCTGAATTTAAACACTGACAAACAGTACATCACAACTAATCTATCCTGTACTTCACTCACAACTTCTCCTTTGTGCCTCATCACAGCACATGCCTCATTTGTATTTCCATCCACCTCACTGAGAAAGGCATGCCTCACAGGTTGAGAAGCAACACTATAAAATGAGCTCTTTACATACACTTAGGTTGACTATTTCCAATCTCCTTGGCAATATCAGAGTTCTCTGGTTTAAATTAATTTCCCTGGTTACATATAGTATCTTGTAATTAAGTGTTTTAACTTTTTGGACTGAGAGTAAAACAACCTATATCCCCATTCCAAATGTGTGGGTGGTGCAGGAAAAAAAATCTCGATTTTCACTGGGACATGCTTTGCCTTGCTCCAGACTCCTTCCTAATCATTTTGTAAATGATTGATCTATACATACAGTTGTGGTCTGTTCACTAAGCACAGACATATTAGAAGCTGGCATAGTGAGGAGATACAGTAACCTGAACGAGTGGTCTAAAGTTGGACTGAGCAAGATGTTTCTACTTCCTTACTTCTGGAATAGCTTTCTTCTGTAAGGAAACACATTGTGTGCATTGATAACACTGCAAAACTGAGCTGAATTTAAATCTCAAAAAAAAAAAAAAAATGTTGATGGAGCAGTATAAAAAGAAAATTTTATCTTTTTAGCGAAACAGAGCTATTGCCATCTCGTAGTCCATATAAGCAGAAAGTATGTTCCTCCTTATGTGAGAAACACTGAAGTCAATTTCTTGTTCTGAAATGCTTTGTGGTGAATCTATCTCCAGATATTGGCTATGGAGGCAGCCTAGGAAAATGGCATCAATCTTTTCAAAGTTGCCTTGAATCAAGATTGCGATATGTCATATTTGGTTACTTTGTAGTCTCTTCTGGGCATGTAGGGGTGTGCTCTCTTCCTGTGCTGTGCTGTATGCATGCTGGGTGAACTAGGAAAAATGGCAAAGAGCTAGCTCCTTTAAAAATAAAATTAGAAGAAGTTCAGTACTGATTGCCTTTTATAAAGGAGTGGAAATTCTAGTAGGAGCATTCTATAAGCCAGTCTCTACTCCAGGACATTTAATGTATTTCATATTAAAAAGCCCTTGGGAAGCCTCACCTTGGCTTTAGTGGAGCTGGAAGCTGAGCTTTTTCCTTCTTCCAAGCAAATTCCTCCAATTACTAAACTAGGGTGTCCTGCTTGTACTTGTGCTCTTTATTCCTGCCCTACTTCAGAATTATTTTCTGCTCAGGTTATGGACTTGAAAATATCTTCATATTTTGGTATCAAGCCAGAATACTCCAGTAGCTTGGATACTCTCTGGGAATATTCAAGATGTGAACTCACAAATGCAGAGAGAATTTAACCTAGATTTTCAAATACATGGGAGAGGGAACTGACTAGTAGATTATTATGTGAATGTAGGAAGAAGTGGAGCTGTATAGTGAATTATATAGTTCTTTTGCTGTGCTTGTTTAAAAAGAAAGTGCCTTCACAACATTTGCTTAGAATCCTGTCCGTAGAGGTCCACATTAAATGTACACTGACAGTATTTTCTGACTCTGTGGAAGGGCAGGTTCCAACGACTGCCTGAAGAATGACTCTGCTTTGTCAGTAAATGCAAACAGTAATTCAACAACAACAACAAAAAGTGTAGTTCTGCTAGGACTGGATTAGATTAAAACCATAATGAATTTTTGGAAGGCACCTTTGGTTAATGCATTTTGGAAGGCCAAAACAAAGTGATAATTATCTAGAGACTTTCAATTCTCACTAATTTACTTAAACCATAAACATTCCTCCTTAACACTCATAATGAATTGTTCTAAATTACAGAGGTCATTTCAGATTTTAAATCAGCTGTGATCAAGAAAAAAAATTAAAAAGAGAGAAAAAAAAAGAAAAAACACAACACTAATCAAATAAATGGAACACTTAACCAATCTATTGCTTAATCAATCTATACATCTAGGGTTTGTAGCAAAATATTCATAAATATTTGTGTAACTTAGCTTATGCATTATTCAAAATATATTGGTCAGGAATTTGACTAGGAAAAAGAAAACACAATAAAAAATCAACAACAACAAAAAAAAGAAAGCTAGAAATAAATAAAGGTGAGTGATGGACAAAATATTACTAGCCTATTAACAGCAGTGAATTAAAAACAAACAAACAAACAAAAACCACAAAACAAAACAAAACAAAAAAAAACATTACTCTTGTTAGGAATGAAAAATATCTACATATGGACAATCTTGGACTTGGATAAGTCTCACTGGAATACAGTGTCTCTTAGAGCTAAGGTTACCGTATGTATATACTTCTCGACACATTTTTATACATACAAAGAAAATGGGAAGAAAAGTAGGATTGTATCATGCCTAGATAAACAGTACATAACATATGTGCTGGAACTCATATTTCCTGGACATGTCAGATCCCTTGAATAATGAAGATATACAGAGCATATGCAAATGTTACAGAAATAAGGCAGCCGTATTGTGAAAGATTCAATTAAGATTCAACATGATATGAAGGTACATTCTTGCCACATTTGTCCCTTGCTTCTGAAAGCAAGGGACAGGCAAGTAACTTGTAAAAGAAGCAGTAACATTGGCTGAGGCTCTACTGACTCTTTTCTGTATAAGACCTAAGAGATATTGAAGAACAAATGGGATGTCACTCTTCATTTTAATCAACTCCCCACCATCTTTGAACATTCACACTTCATTTTTCCTATTTAAAGACAAAAATCTGGAACCCCAGAAATAGGTAGGAATGGCCTGAAGAAATAGGACGTGCATGCATGTACACACACACATGCATGCATGCACATACGTTTTTTTTTTTGAAAGGGGGATCCCAATGACGCACAAAAAGTATATTATGAAATATTTTGGTCAAGATGTGGTAAGGTGTACTTCTACAAAAAATAAATAAATAACATAAATAAATAAAATGGGGCATTTCATTCAGGTAGAGAAATCACATCTACCCTGGCAAAATCCTTCCTTAGCCTTCCTAAGAGCCCAAGAAAGAATGGACAGTGCTTACTTAAGGGGTCACAACCAGATCATCAGGAGCCCACTGTTCTTGCAAATACTAGACACATTAAAAGGATGACTTTCTCTGAAAATGTAAGTAGGCAAATAAGCACTTCAGATGGGCTTCATCATACACAAATTCTACACTTGTAGTGCAGAATCTCTAGATGGTCAGAAACTTGGCCTAGAATCTCTTGACCCCACAGAAGCACTTGTGAAATGGTGAGCACCACATCTGCTTGGCCTATTCTTGAAGCCCAACTGCACGTCTGTTGGAAAAAGAGATGTAATTCAGGGAAGCCACATCTCCTAAGAACTGTGAACAAGATACCACACAGTTGGTAACAATAAGAATCAAAGAAAATTTATGCCTGCATGTGGCAAAAGAAAGGAGTTATGGTAAATTCAATATGTAAGAAGCAAATCACATTCAGAAAAGGAAGCAAGACTTTGAAAGAATCACATGCACCCTTCCCCCTCCCCCCCCCCAAAAAAAAAAAAAAAAAAAAAGCGCTAAATTGCTAAGGTGGCTGCTCAGAATCTAGTCACAAATTAATACTGAGGTGAGTAGAGCAAGTCTGACTCATTTTTTGTCAGGTAGGGACAGGACATGATAGTGGTCCTTTAGATACTGTTAAAGCCAAGAAGTCTTCAACTCAGAGTAGACATATGCTCATGGTATGAATGTGCATATGGACAGTTTCTCAAAAGAAACCAAATCATTTCTTAGCTGACAAGATCCCTGATACATCCAGTCTGGCGTCTTGCCTCTGGCAATAAATCAGGCTCAGTGTTTCAGAAACAGTCTCTAAAATCCTACAGTGTATCTGCCCATTAGTGTAACGTGAAATACAAGTAAGCAACAGGGAAATTTCTTCATGATATTTTTGTCAGTCATGCATTCTGGATCATTAGTTTTTCATTGCCCTTATCATAGTACGAATAACCATTAATGTTGTTACTGGCAATAAAATTAGTCCACACTTAAAATAAAAAAAAATCAAGTTATTGCAGTTAATTCTAACCAAATGGTGCCTGCAGTGCAATATCTCTATTTATTCTATTTTTATTTCATATTAAAAAGTAATACAATTCTATATCATAAAAAATGACAGGTAGGAAAATTTGCCCTTATCTTATGTTTTAGGGTCAATGTTTTAGGATCTCAAGCATTATGTGCAATAGATGCACAGACAAAAGGAAACATTTCATTGAACATCACTTCTCTTCACCTCTATTCTGATGCAGGCTAAAAAATGGGTAGGTCCTCTTTTTATAACTTTCATAATTACAATATGTTAATCATTTAGAGATAAAATTTTAAGCTTTTGCTTTGCATTTTTTTTTTTTTTTTGTTTTGTTTTTGTTTTCATTGCCAGAGTTACCAAAAAGCAGAAAGTATGGGGAAGGTAACAAGATCCAAGGCCAAAATAAAGAATGAATTTGCTCTGAAAGGTTCTGTTTGTAATCCCCACACACAAAAAAAAAAAACAAACTACTGTAAAATTATAAATTACCTGTAAATATGATATACAACAATTGCCTATAATGGGTGAGTTCCCGTTTTGCAGTTACTGACAAAAAGTGCTAATTTGTCTTCCCACATCTGATACAAAAGCCAAACATTAGGACTTTAGTCTTTCCAATTTAGCTACCTTTCCAGTGGCTAATTTTACATATATATATATATATATATATATATATATATACACACATTTATTTATTTATTAACTACTGTACCAACATACTAGATATATAATATTCATATCATAGACACAGTAATACACACAACTAACCCAGTGAATACACCCAAAGTGTTTTCAGTGCCTTCATTAACTCTTTGGACTACTTAAAAGATATTGTCTTATGGAATGCACTGTGTATTTATTTTTGCAGTTATGTAAAAGGGCAAAGAGCAATTGTCTAATCAAACCAACAAGTCAGGTTTCAAAAAATTGAAAATCTGAAAAATATCACATGAACCTATGGTAAGATTTCATTTTTGTTTCTTAGCCCCTCTGTCCTTCTCCTAAGCAGTGTAGGATGGTTTTCAGTGAAACAGAAAGATATTTCAAACCAGCACTTGTAATACTGCATATTGAAATGAAGGGTGTTGGCGTTTCTAAAATAAAACTGTTTTCTAACCTGTCATGAAAAGTGTCAATATTGTTAATGTCTTTTCCTTTTCTTCTACTGCTAAATTTAATTGCTAATTTATCATTCAAATATTATTCACAACCAAAATTTCATTTTCAAATCATTGTTGTTGTTGTTGTTTTGTTGTTGTTCAGCCAAAAAAAAAATATATCTGCAGGTAAAATCCCATGCTAGAGTAGGGTCTGATTTTTTATTTTTTTTTATCTGCAAACAAAACATGAATTCTTTTACAACAAAAGTCAAATGGTGTGCATTGTTTGCTTTAATCAAATTACCCACCACCTGAAAAGAGAACATTAATAGAGTATTGGAATTTGTGTGAGTGAATTTGAGGAAAATGATGTTAACTGTGTCTGGTAAAATGAACACAAGTATTTAATAGTATTTTATCAGTATGCTGTCAGATCAATCAAATCTGCACTTTGCATTTTCCAGACTCATCTCATTTTGCCATCTCTTGTAAAGAAATTCTTTTATGCCTTTAGCCATATTTATAGCCCTTGTTTGGTACACCTCTCTCAGCAATATTATTTGTCAGTAAGGTGGCAGAAGGATGTGACAGGTTATGGTATTAATAAGAAAGGCAAAAACAAGGACTTTTAAAAAGCCAAATTGCTTTTACCCACATCTTTTAGCTAAAGTGATCTGGGAGAAGGATATAAACCCACTCTTCGCACATATTTTGCAATTCCAGAGTAATTAGAAAACCCCGTATAGTTGGTAATATTTGATTATCATCCACATATTCACTCTCCAGTTTTGATAGGTAGGTTGAAATAAGGTCCTTTGTTCAGCATAACCAGCTTGTGGCAATTGATTCTGTGGACTCCAGTGTCCTCAATCCATCCATCAGCCATGATTTTCATGCTCTGTTTTTCAATTCTTTTGCAGCAACAGGTATGACCTAATTATGGCAGGATATGAGGGGATATGAAGTTTGCCAGCAAACTTCTGGAAGGATAAAAGGTGATAGAAAGGACAGGGGAAAGTGAAAAAACCATTGTGTTGGTTTAATACTCAAGAGTAATCAGAACCCGTTGTTCAAATACAACATTAGGGTGAGGCACTTGAGATTCTTAACAAATGTACTGGAAAAGAAGATCTTTTTCAGAATAAAAGCATGACATCAGACATTTTTCATGCTAGGCTTATTTTTCACTGAAGATTAAAAAAAAAATAAAGAAAGGAAAAGAAAGGAAAGGAAAAGGGAAAAGAAGACAGAAATCGAGGGAGAGAGAGAGGGAAAAAGGGAAGGGAAAATGGGAAAGGGAAAAAATCCTGGAAGGTTTAGCCAGAGACTTTGGATATTACAGGATCTGGAGAACTCAAAACAAGTTGTGCTGATCTAGATTCTTTAATCTGTCAATGCCACCATCAGTGACTGCAGTACTCTCTCTGTTCTCAGTGCAGTGGACTATGATATCTTATTTCATACATCACTTCATATTCTGAAATGTATAATCATACATCATACATCCAGCAAATTGCCATGCACAGCACTGAACGAGCGATCTGATCTCAGATTGTAAGATTGCCCAGCAAGGTAAGTAAATATAACAGCTTGTGAAACATTATGTAGTCTCAATTCATTGTGCTGCTTTAGACTGGGAAAAAAAGGTTTACAATATACTACTCTTCTGTTCTGGTCTCTGAACATTTCTGTGCTCAGTGGTCCCCAAAGTTCAGTGAAGCAGTGGTGCTTGTGCTGATTTCATTTGATTTCTTCTGCAAGATTACCTTAGCACATCTGGTAAAAATTAAGTAAACAGATTAGTTACGGTTCTGTTTTCAGTTAATTTCTTGAAGCCCCTGCCCTCTCTTGTCTGTTGCAGAGGAAAGACATACATTTCTGATAGGCATAGAGGTTCTCATTACTGGCTCTAGTTAGGGATTGCACAGCCAATGTCAAGTCTGATTAGATTTCAAGAACTCCAGATCATAATTTGTGACAATTGCAATATGTGCTGGTGATGCACCTCAGCTGAAAGCACTGCTTGTCCAATAAGGAGAGGCCCTCTAATCCACAGAAATATGTCACACACTTGCAGTTTTAACTAAACTGTAATCAGCTGAACCCAACTACATTTCATCTGTATTATGCTATGTAAAATTATTTGATGGTCTATAAAGCAGGCAAAGGGTATCTTAAAATGCTCAGGCATGAACATTTCCCTGCGTTTTAAATCTTTATGTCTTTTTTCCCCCTTAATACAAGATGCCTGATAGTTGCAGAAGAATTTCTTTAGGAGAGGTGATAAAAACACAAACACACTCTTTTCATTTACATATTGTAGCTGGCAGGCTGTGCTAGGTAGGAATGACCATGCATCGCTATCACCGTGTTTAATAGATGGCAGAAACAGTGAAGCAGGGAATACCTGTGGCCAGGACTGCCACCTGCATAATGCTGAAAAGAGCCATTTCACTCTTGCTAGGCTGTGCTAAAGTTTACCTCACTTAAGGACAGGACACCACTGTTGCTTGGCAATTGAGGAAAATGAATATCAACAGTGGGAAGACAAGCTTTGAACATCTCATCTGTCAGAAATTCAGGTGATTTTGAACAAAGGTACAACACAGATGATCAGTAAAAATATTACCTTGAGCAAGGTATCTTCCTTTGCTGGAGTCCTTAATATTGGCACTCCAGAATGCCACAAGGCGTACTTTTTGCCCCTGAAAACTTATAGGTTTCACTTAAATCCAGTATCCTCATGTCTAGGGACTTCACTTTCTGTTTATGACATTCAACTGCTATGCTATATTAATTCAATTTTCCTAGGGTACTGTTCTCAAGGAAATGAATACCAAGCATAAAGACGTATTAGATCTCAGTTGCTTTCATGAATCCTTGTTTTCACTCAATCAAGAAAACTTCATTTACAATTTCAGCCACAAACTCTCTGTTACCAAAGCAGCAATGTCCTGTCTGAGTTTGCACAGAGCCTGAAATCAGAGCTGAGTGCTGCTCACCTCAAGCAGATACCCCTCGTGGTGTTGGGTGCACCTTCAGAGCAAGAAACATATATCTGGAACAGAAGAAAATTAATAATCTAATCACCTTCATTCAAAAAAAAAAAAAAAAAACAAAACCAAAACAAACAAACAAACACAAATAAACAAACAAACAGAAATGCTAAATATTAAGGCCAAGGAGGGTGCAGCTGGCAGGTTTTGAAGCTGTGCCTTCAATTCCAAAGTGTTGGCAATCAAAAGCATATATTGAGATGACTGAGAGTTGTTAGGAAAGGGCCAAATTCCCTCCAGGAAGAAATCATAGCACCTTCTAGGTCTGCAGTGTTGCCTGTCTGTCACAGTAGAGAATAAGGCACATGGTCTTTGCTGAGAGCGAATCAAGAAAGGAGCAAAGGTAAGACTTCTGGGACCCTGTATAAAAATCACAGTTCTTCAGAGTTTACCTAGAAAAACACTACAATGACAAGTACAGCTATTTGTCAACCTGTGTATATAAAGCAAACAGGGTACCTTTAGGGCACTGATTTTTCACCTATAATTTCCTGTTTGAACCCTCAGATACTTGTATGTATAATTTATATAGTGATGGAACAAATCTACAAATGTATATGCATGACTAAACCAATGTTGACAAAAAAAAAAAAAAAAAGCAAATGCAAATGGTGCTTAGAGTCTTAGTGTTTTTTTTTTTTTGTTTGTTTGTTTGTTTTTTGTTTTTTTCTTTTCTTTCTTCTTCTTCTATGGAATAATGAGTTGCACTCCAGAGCATCTTATCAACGCATATTGGAAAAGCACTAACGAATTGCACATTAAGATAATAATAATAATGACTAGCTCCTGGTTCCTTTAGATGGTTAATCTTTTCTCTGATTTTAAAAAATACTCTGATTCAAAAGTAGATCTGTTTAGAACCTCAGTGTTCCGACAGAGGTGAATGCAGCTATTTAATTAATTATTATTATTATTATTTTTAATGAAGAGCAATGATTTCATACCTTTTGTGTTACAGCTGACTTCAGTTCTCTTAAAACTTACCATATAATTTAATAGTTATTGGCTGGAAGGCATCCTACCTACAGATATCAGAAACATTTTGAAACTGAACTACTTTGCAGCTGCAAACTCTGGACCATGAATAAGCTTCTGGTGAAGGAATGATCTTAATTACAAGAACTTTTCTGGACTTTCTGCTTCTGTCTGATCATTTCTGTTCTTGTGCCAAAGCTGATTGTGATATTGCCATCTGAAGGTCATATGGCTGTGTCTGAGTTAAATAAACAGCACATTTTCTGCCTTAACATAAACATCTCATCCCCACCAAGATGAATGTTGTAGTGTCTGTGCTGTGTGTGCTGGGGTTCAGCTGATTTGCCTGCAGTTCCAGGGCAGGAAATGAGAGCAAGGAGAGAGAAAGTAACATAATCATTTATTCACCTCCTTTTTTTTTTTTTTTTTTTCCTGTTTGTTTTTTTTTGTTTTTTGGTCTCAAAATAAATAGTGACAGTTGACCTTTCTCTGAGACAATTTCTCTAAGACAATTTCTCTGAGACAATTTCTTCTGCTTTCCCCTTAAGGGAACTAAAACCATTCCTCACAACATGCTTTGACTGTCTTTTCCATAGATAAAAAGCCAACCATAAAAGTAATGAAGCTTTCATGTTAGGCCAAGGAGTAGTTAACCCAAAAGTTTAGTAAATTAGCATTATTTTATTTTATTTTATTTTATTTTATTTTATTTATTTATTTATGTATTTCTTCTTGTGTCAAGGGAGAGTTTATAAGCCTTTAACAGGAGGGAGCATGGACATCTCTGGGGGAAATGGCTTGTCTGCTCTGAACCCATGCAAAGGCATAGAGAAGGAGCATCCCTTCTGGCTGCGGTGTTCATCATTCATCTCTGTATGCACAAAGGGCTCACCTTATCACACTGTGCATGGCTCTGACAAGCAGCAATGTATCCAGCTCATGCGATAAGGATGGGCTCTGTCTGCAGAATTGTTTTGGGTATAATACTAGGCTCCCATATAGTGCCTTAGATGGCATGTACAGGGCATAATCTATATCTGATTGTACAGTGATGTTTGTTCTTCTTGGACCCTTTCCAGCTGCAATTTACATCAGATGTCAAAAAAAGAGGGAGAGTTGTAGCCATTTGCAGGCAACTAACTGCTCAGCTGTATCACAGACTATATCTTGTTGAAAAGCAGGGAAAATCACAGTGTTAGACTGTACCAATTCAGTCTGTTGACAGCTGAGGAAAGGGCTCTTCCATTTTACAAAGAGGCTGCTAATTAAAGCAAAGCAGTTGGAGAGTGAAGGGAAGATGTATTTGGAGTGCTGCTGTACTGGAGAGATTGTGATTTGAAAAATACAAACTGTCTAGCAACAAAAAATCACACCCTAGAAAACTGAACTCTTAGTAACACAAAAACAAACAAACAAAAAACAGCTTTGGTGGATGAGACTTAGAATCTTTTCTAAGATAAAATAGATAAGATTATAACATAATCCTGCCAGCCCAGTTCCCTGTTCTCTGTACTGGTTCAGCCTGTTGGATGGCGTCCCATGTCTCTCACCTTGCAGTTCTCAGCACCTGGTATTGTGCGGGAATCTGAAATCTGATATACTGACCACTGACTCACAAATGTACAATGTTGCTTCGTTTGTGTTTGTTGCTTTGCTTCACAAGCCCTTGATGTAAATCCAGTTATTCCACAGTCACAGAGAAGAAAATAAAGTTAATGCAAGAGACAGATTACTGTCAGTATGAGCTGAAGTTGCTGGAAATCAAGCCCTGCATTTACTGGGTAAAGGTACTAACAAATCATGGTGTATTGCTGTGTTTTTGTCCATGGGGACAAGTGTGTGGCATCTGTAATTCCAATTCAGTGCAGATCCACCAGAGAAGTTTTTGACCAATTGTGTACATATCATCAAAGAATGATATTCCCTAAGTCTGTCTGTGGAATCTGTGGAAACTATTTTAATCACCCTATCAAGTTAATACTACTGTCAATTCATTTAAAGAAAGGAAATACCATGTACAAAATATATTGGGTTAAGTTTTCTGGTTTATGTTTTTCAGGAAGTAAATTCTGGCCTTTAAAGTTTGTGACATCAAGATGGAATGATTCTCCTTCATGACAGCACACATGTGTTCTTAAAATCATCACAAAAGCCTGACTTTTATATTTACAATTTCCTGAGAACTCGTTGTTCAGTAGTGAAATCTCTGCAGATAACCTTAAAGTGAATACAACTTAATGTTACTTTAAGGCTTATCAGATAGTCATTTAAGGAACTTTCTGCTTCTCATCATGCACAACTTCCACTCATGGAATGGAATATGCTTCACAACAGGGCTTTGGAATTTTTAAAAGAAAGATAAAACAAGCAAACTACAGCAACAACAAATCCCTACATTTCTTCCTTAATGAATTATTGACCATAAATCAAAAACTGGTATTCCACTGTCTCCATAGCAGCTAGCTAACCTTATGGACTATTTTTATTTTGGGTTCTGCCCCCTTGAGATGCTGGGGTTTTCAAGGAATGTGAAGCTTTACCATATACTATAGAACCTGAGTAGTTGATGGCTTTCAGAAAGGACTTTGTAATTTGAAATATTGAGCCCAGAAAAGAAGCTGTATTGAAGAGCTGAAGAAAATTTGGCACATCCGGTTTCTTATGTACTGAGTTTCATTTGAAGGTTGGAGTTAACTTTGTTTTGGTGAACTTTGTTAGCTAACTCATTTTATAATTTCAGCATATTACTGCAGAATACTGCAGAATATGGGATCACAAATATAAATATATTAATTACTTGGTAAGCATACACATTAGCTTTCTTCTTTGGATTGGCATCCTCCCCAGACCACCAATAAAAACTTCAGACAGGTTAAGAAATAGTGACATTTTTGCTTCTTTTGAAGAGATATGGTTTCTAACTGTGGATATAGAATCCTGTTATCCTACGGTCTTCTTGGAAAACTCTTACCAAGATGGGAATACAGATTCAGATGCTTCTTGAAAAATATGACAGCTGCCATAAAACAAGACAGCATGATCTATCATGACAGTAAGGTAAGATAATAACTGTCTCTCCCTGAGGGGCATATCGTTTCTTCATACTTGTTCACAATGATCAATCCTTATGGTTTAAATAAGAAGATTTTTAAAGTAAGGTATCTTTTAACATAAATTTACAGACATTTTTCTGGAATGAATAGCAAGTTTGTTATTAACCATTTTATTCCTGTACAGGATGTCACACGTGTTCCAACATTTTTTAAACAATTTTTCATTCCTCTTGCCTACACAAGTGAAAGATTAGAACATTACCCCCATTATAAGAAATGATCAAGAAAGTAGACAGTTCATAGACAGTTCTTTGGTGACATATAGGTCTCTCACCCCTCCTCCCCCCTGGGCAGACACACACTCTTAGTTGCAATAGGAATGAAATGCCAAAATAGATGGCCGAATAGGAATGAAATGAAACAGGAAAAGCCATGGAAAGGCAGAACAGGTTTTCCTATGCTATTACAAACCACTGGAGAGCAAGTTAAACCCCTTTCCATCTATTCATCTACCTGTAGAACGCATATCTTGCCAATCCAACTGCATAAAGCTAATCAGTTCTGAAACTAGGCAGTAAAATATTTCAAGCTTCAAATATATTCATGAGATTATGATCAGGGAGGGCATCTATTCTGCATAAGCCCCTTTCTCCTATCTATTTATGCTCCATTAACATCCTATGCTCTTCCCATCCAAAACCCTTTCATTTTCCTGAAAATGTCAAGCCTGGGACAAATCCATTAAAATTTAAAAAAAAATAAAAAATAAAAATCTTAATTGGGAATTTAATCATTTTTATGCTTGTTGATGGAAATATTGAAATTTCACTCTAGAGTAAAGGCCTGAATTTTGGCAAGTATAACATTTTTGTCTGCTAGCACTGACAAGGCTGAACTTGGCAATCTTGCAGAACTCAAACTTAACACGTGAGCATATTCTGGCATGTGTGGAGGTGAGAGACTGAATCCTTGCAGGCTAAATTTCCTGTTTGAACTTTGAGAAGACGAAGGGAAGGGAAGGGAAGGGAAGGGAAGGGAAGGGAAGGGAAGGGAAGGGAAGGGAAGGGAAGGGAAGGGAAGGGAAGGGAAGGGAAGGGAAGGGAAGGGAAGGGAAGGGAAGGGAAGGGAAGGGAAGGGAAGGGAAGGGAAGGGAAGGGAAGGGAAGGGAAGGGAAGGGAAGGGAAGGGAAGGGAAGGGAAGGGAAGGGAAGGGAAGGGAAGGGAAGGGAAGGGAAGGGAAGAGCTCATTCATATTTGTACCACCTAGCAGTTTTCCCAGCACCCATTCAGTGCTACTTTGGCCTTGTGACAGTGTGGACAATCAAAGGACTAAGATCCTGAAATGAAACAGAAAGTACCAAAATGACAATGACAATACTGCCAGCATTATCCAAACATGCCTACTGCTGCTGAACCAGCTTCTGCTGGTTGGTCATCCAATACTAATGTGATTGAGAAAGAGATAATCTGGGTTTGAGGGCTTCCAGAATTGTTAGGGGAGGCTGCATACATGTACTTGAGGCAGATGGGAAGGAAGATGACCTGGCAGGCTACCATGTTACAGATGCCACCCAGCACACCAGGTTTTGGCTGCTTGTGTAGCTGGTTCTGCTAAATAGCTACTCTTCTTCCCTCTTATACAAAGCCAAAACTATGTTGTAGCTTACACCTTCTGCATGTTAACAAGTAAAATCTGCCAAGGAACGCACTTTCTCAGAGGGTTGCACTGTAATTTTGTCGTCAAAAGCACAGAGATAGAAAAAAATATCCATACCAGAGTGATGTTAATCAAAAATGCATGTGATGTTTCCAAATATCCTGTTCCCTTGTTCTTATTTGTTGCATCTCACCAATTACAACTTTTTTTTTTTCTACCTTTTCCCCAGAGTTTTGTTCACTAAAGGATAAAGTGAAACGTTTTCAAGAAAAGGAGGACTTAAGAAATCTGCTGCTGGAGGCAGCAGAATATTCTGTCTCTGGAAGTGGCAATAGGAGCTGCTATTGGGGACAGCATGGGAGCCTGTTTGCTTCCTGGAGTCTGCTGCCTTACACTCCCTCAACATCCTCATTTGCTGTCAAGGATCCTTGCCTCACCCTTTTAATATCCATGTTAGAAGGCATCATTTTGAACCTGATAGTTCTGTCTTCTCCTCTCAGCCTCCTGTGGCAAGCCTGACCCTCCTGAAGTTCACTGCCTGTAGTGGAAAGTACTCTTCTTCTCTCATCTTCCTTGTGTTGTGGGAGCTCTTACCATATTTTGTAATGTGTGGCTTGTCCACCACTGTCCTTTTACTCTGCAGTTTTGAAACATTTATCATAGTCTTCCTCATCTGTCCCTTATAGGAATCTGAAAAGCCCCAGCTTAGCATTGGAGGAAAAAAAAAAAAAAAAAAAGACCAACAGAAAGAAAACCCCCAAACCCCAAACACAACCCAAGGTCGTTAACAAAATACAGAAATGATTTTTTTTTTTTTATTCCTAAGTGGCACTTATCTCACAATGGTCTAACAAAAGTGCAATTTTCCTTGATTTCATATAACAACTGCTAGTTTTCTTTTGTTGAAAAGAAAAAATATTATTTTCACTAAGATAATTAACTAAATAGTTATATCTGTAATTCATCAGCAGTTTTAATATCTTCCACAAATATACAGTATCTCTTGGAGCATTCTTTTCATTTCATCATAGAAAGTTAATAGTGTCATGTTACGTTAGAAAAAATATGGTACAATTACTGACAAAGATTTCACAAGAGAGGATGATAATAATACTACCTGGGGGAAATTTCTGTTTCTCTAAGCACAGAGACGTAAGACAATAAAATTGATGTGATATGCATTGGAATAAAATAAAAGTCTTTACATTAGAGCCTGATCCGCATTTTTTTTTTTTTTTTAAGATGGAAGTATGCTTTGGGGAAAAGCTGGATAAGATACTGGATGTGGCCAAAATGTGTGTGGAAAGAAAAAGGCTTCTAATCAGCTACAGATTTTCTTATTCATTCCCCAAAGCTGTATGGGGAATTATAGATTGAACATGTTGCATCTCTGTAGTTTCACAAAGAAGAATCTTTCCCCGTAGTCCATGTGTAGCTCTCCAACATAGATATATATGAGTTATGTATGGGAAGGGTGGAAATAAATATGCTTTTGCAGCTCTTAACAAATGTTAGGGGGAGAATTACCATTTGGACTGCTTCATGACTTAATGTCAGCACAGTTAAGTAATCCTCAGAAAAGTTTGTGAAGGAGGGAATTTTGTGTTGCAATACTTACTTTACAGATGGAGAAACTCAGGACATAGGTAATCAAGGAAATTACTGTAGAGTAAACTTGGCTGTGAATTACTCCTTGATAACTTCTGGACATCAGAATTTTTTGAAGATGCTTAGCTGTACAATTGATTAGGAACCTCAGTCCCATTTCAGCAAATGGCTTTTCTTGTTTTACAGACTGTTTCCAATTTATGATTTCACTAAAACCTAGGCATTTTTTTATTTTACTTTATTTTTAAATTTCAACACATCTTGTTTGTTCACCATTATACATATTATTTATTTCTATTTTTGATATTTAGTGATAAAATTCCTTCCTTGTTCAGTATATAACTTGTCAAACAACTGTGAAATTTGTGGCAGAGGAAGAAGTAGAATACAGAATTTAGTGTCTAGTCCATCCTTCATGCAGTCATCTACTGCATGCATTGTACTATGGATGCAATTGTACTAATTGTTCAATTGCATTACATTTATATTTGCAATTTAAAATGCAATACGTGAAGGAAAGTGTGGTAAGTGTTTGTGAGACATCACAGGCTATCTTTTCACTTACTCTCTTGCAAAACAGTAGGACAGTCATATTTCTCATTTCATTCCTTGTGTTAGTCATTCAATGGACTGACCACTAAGTATGAAGTTGAGAACATTCATAGTTTCAACGCTGAGCAACTTTTTAAGAAAGTAAACATATTCCTGCTCTTTTTTTTTTTTTTTTTCTATATTTTCCACAAATATAGGGTATTTTTCTTAAACTGTTATTCAGTTGAGGGCATATTATTTTGCATTTTTAAGAAATATACACCTTTAAAAATAGCCCTTTTAAGTGGGATCCTTTCCACTGGCTCATTTAGAACCACGTAATGCAATGCATAATTTACTGCTTTAGATTAATATACACATTTTTTTCTTTTTTTTTTTTTTATGCCCCTCCTTCCTCTCCACCTTACCCAACAGCTACTCAAGACAGTAGCTAAATAATTATTAACTATTCATGAATCACTTGTATGACCTAGTTATAATATTTAAGTTCTACATGCATATCAGTCACAGCTTCAAGACAGAAACAGGGGTATATAGTGTGTAATCCAGATCCAACCACTGCTAATTACAGTACAGCTTGTAATTGATTTAATGTTTTTATTTCAAGCCCTGCCTGCCATCCCACCTAATTGAAAGAGGCATGTGTTAGGCCACACATTTCAGAGATGGGCATTAAATTCAGGAGAGCTCATACCCAAGCCAAAGGGATTAATTAACAGTTCAAAGGGAAAGGGAAGCATGGGAGAAAAGGTGCTCACTGGGAAAATTCAAGAGCCAGACACTAACACAGCCTGAAGTTCTTATAGCAATAGCTCAAAACATTGTGACTATAAAATGATTTTTATCTTATGAGTTTATTTGCTTTCCAACTTGGAATCATGTTGGGAATTATCAATCTTCAGTTTACTAGTTTTTATTTTGAAAGCTACCATTCTTTCTGTATGGGGTGGATTAGAAACAAACACGAGCAAGAGCTGAACTTCTGACCTTTTGATGGTTGTATGCCAGTCAGTCTTTTCTGCTTCCACTTTCTCCCTTGGATTAGTTGGCAATCTCTCTCTCTCTCTCAATTTAACCAGCTTTTCAACAGATGAGCTTGCAGAAAAAAATTGTTACCATAATGGCATTTTAAAAATACCACTGCAATTGCTGATATGACAGTACTTCTTTTCCTTCTCCTTCCCAGATGGGCAGAGTCTTGCCACTTCTTTTCACCTAAAAGTTTCCTACCACATGATGCTGACACACTTTTTTTTTTTTTTTTTTCTTTAAGCTAGGAACATGCTGAATCTCTTACTTTTAACCCTTTTTGAATTCTGAAATAAAAATAAAAGCAAATGACAATCTGTAGATGTTACTCTTCATGTTACTCTTCATTTAATATATGGCTTGCTCACGTTTTCCCATTAGACGAGTTCAAGTCTAATGATGCTGGCAGTGAACTATTTGATGTCCCTGCTTCTGTAGCAATGCTTGCTTTTCCTTCAAACATACTCTGATCAACCATGCTGACTGATGAAGTCCGTCTCCTACATGGTGGAAAAAGTATGATTCAAATGATATACAGTGAAGAAGGAAATGAAAAGAGATGTTCCACTTTCACTACAAGTGGCCCAATAACTACAGTATTGCTCAGGACATAAACACATTTTTCCATAGATGCCATTTTCAGGAAAAATGAGTGCTGCTCAGTCTGGCATCATACTTCAAGAGCAGATCTTGGGTCTTCTTGTGGAAGAAATCACATACAGCCTTTTCTAAGGTTTACTTTGGCTTGCTTGGTGTATAAGCTTTCATGAACACAAAATCTTCTCCAAAAGCTTTCTATAGAGATTTAGGGGCTTTTAATCACCATGATGGGGTCATGTGTTTCACTTTTATGATTGCTGACAACTATTTCAGCATTGCAGATTTTTGTTTACATAGCTTGGGTTCCTAAGTCCTGTTATCACAACAAAATTATTATATGTCATTTACATGGCTAAATGCTGTCTTTTTTTGGTGATGATGTAAGCATTTTGTTTTACAAAATACCAGGTCTCTTTATCGAGACTTGATATTTTCTGTAATTCAGGCTCCCTTATGGCATGTCATCTGATTCCTGAAAATTTTCCTAAAATTCTCCCCCTTTAATTACTCATTGAAAAGCTAAGCAATGACCTTCAGGCATAATAAAGAACATTTGATAAATTAATTACCTGATGGAATCGCTGTTACATTAAACACAAGTGTGCATGAAGAAACTGAATGTTAAACTGACTGAGCTAGAAAAATGCTGCTTAGTGATAGTGTGAGATTACCTCTGTCTCCTGCTATGGCCAATCTGTCCCCGGAGGTTGTGACAAAAAGGAGCCGAAGGGGGAATTTCAAAGGGGCCAGAACATCAGCCAGCAGATACAAATACTAATTTGTCAAGATAATTTGGTAAAATAAAGTTTTTTTTTTTCTTTTCTTTTTTTTTTTTTCTTTATAAACTACCAATGAAGAAGTGGACTTTACTGATTTGTTCAAAATGCCTTGGCATTTGACCAGAGATTCCCTGTCAGACTGTATTTCTTCCATGCCAATCTTATCATTCACTTCCAACCATCCAAAAACTATAATGCATTCTTAGCATTTGCCACACAGAATTATTTTTGTCTTGTGTCAGATATTTCATGGGCAACACATCTGACACGGGAATCATGAAAACAACACAAAACCCCTTCTATTTTCTCCAGTTCCATTCTTAATGATCAAGGATCAGAGAAGAGGAATTATGACATGTATTACCACCTCACTGTTTAGTTTTAAAGTGTAAGTAGTTATGAACAAAAGCAATATACATTTTCATTGGCAAACACATGGAAAAAAAATCAAATTAGTCATCTGCCAAAGTTTAATTAAGTCTCCCATTTGAAAATTGCTTTCCAAAAATGGTTAAGGTTAGCACATTTTATTTTATTTTAGTTTAGTTTAGTTTAGTTTAGTTTCTTTTACTGCAGATACTAAGATTAATTGCTAAGCTTGCTGTGGAAAATAGGCAAAAAAAAAACCAACACCGAGTGTGGATGAATGTGAAGCAAATGCATTAAAACAACTGGAACAGCATTCCGTGGAAAATGCATTGCTCAGCAATAAGGATAATTTGTAAATATTTCCAAGCTAGGAAGAGTTGGAGAAGAACCCACTTGGAAGAAAACCAAGCTAGAATACGCCCAATTACTGGGCCTTAAATGCTTCCAAGATTTTTTAGAAGGTTGCGCTGGTTCATGCTGACAAGTGTTCCCTTTTGGCATCCCAGCCCTTCCCGGGCATACCAGCAGCACGTGTGCAACAGCCTAACCTCATCAGAGGAGGGCACCAGTCCAGTCTTCTCCTGGCAGCTCTGTTTCCCAATCCTCTTCAATGTTTATTATTCACCCAAGAGATAGCTTGTGTAGAGACATCAGTGATGTTCATGCAGCTATCAAAACTGACTTTGAAAGAAGGTTGTCTGGTAAGTTACTGGGGGAAAAGAGGGATTAAGGACAATGAAATCATACTGTTTCATAAACACTTTGTCATTACTTTTAACTTAGTGCAGTAAATTGCAGCAATATGTCATAGTGAGACATTTCGTTCCTATTACAGCATGTACAGCATGTAGTAGAAATTTGATATCCAAACCAGACACACAAAAGTTGGCTTGAAACATCACTGTCTTAAAATGTATAGCATTCTTTGTATGGTGAAATCAATCTAAATTTAAAGTGAGTAAAGCTGCAGAGAGACACAAACTGCAGCTGACAAGCATGACTGGTTTTGTCACCAAGGACATTCACACAGACAGGTTATAGTCAGAATCACCAGCAATACTGTCAATATTTAAGGGAAAATTTCTCAAGGAATGCTGTCAGAGATGTGCCAATTGCCATTAACTGAGGCTTTGGATGACCACTGCTTTATTCCTATACAACCTATCTCCACCCAAGTCAGCAATGTGTATGTATGAAAAAGAGTAAGTAATCAAGTCCTTTAACTTGGCTAGTAGTTTGATGCATTTGAGCAATTCATCTTTCCATCTCTCTTACCCCAGTAACATAGTCTCTAAGCTCAAAGTTTTTGACAACATATTTTATAGGTCCATGTGGTGGATTTACTTTGTTATGGAGCTGAACTCCACCACAACCTCTCTCTCACCCCCCCCTCCTCTCAAAGAACAAAAAAAAAGGGGGGGGGGGGACAGGAGGGGAACAGAGAGAAAATATGATGGAAAGGGCTCAAGGACTGAGATAAAGACAGGAAGATCCCTCAACAATTATCATCGTGGGCAAAATGAACTCAGCATAGGGAGATTAATATAATTTATTGCCTATCACTAGGAGACTAGAACAGTGAGAAACTAAAATTAAACTACAAACACCTTCTGCCACCCACCCTCTTCTATGTCTTTTCCCCAAGCAGCACAGGGAAACAGGGAATGGGGGCTGCAGGCAGTCCCTAATGCTTCGTCTCCACTGATCCTTCATGGTCACTCTCTGTGCCCCTGTTCCATGTCCCTTCCATGGGATGCAGTCCTTCCCAAACTGATTCTGTGGGAGCTGCCCACAGGCAACAGCTCTTCAAGAACTGCTCCAACATGGGTCCTTACCATGGAGTCCATCTGTCAGGAGTAAACTGCTCCAGCATGGGTCCCCCATGGGCGGCAGCTCCCCCCCAGATCTCCTGCTCCTGTGTGGGCTCCTCTCCACAAGCTGCAGCCTTCTCCAGGCCACATCCACCTGCTCCATCAGGGACTCCTCCATAGGCTGCAGCATGGGGATCTGCTCCATGTGGGACACATGGACTGCAGGGGGACAGCCTGTTCCACCAGGGGCCTCTCCACAGGGTGCAGGACACTTCTGGTCTGGTGCCTGGAGCCAAAGCAGAAAGTGGATCCTCCTGCTCTCCTTCATCACTGACCTTGGTGTCTGCAGGAAGTCATCTGGAGCTGACATCTTATGTAACATGGGGCAGCTTCTTGTCTCTTCTCACAGATGCTATCCCTGCAGCCCCCTTGCTACCAAGACCATGCCATGTAAACCCAATACAGCCCAACAGTTTATGCAAGTCTCACTTATTCCCATCATTTCTGGTAGCATTTTTATGTTGCTGAAATTAATAGTTCTCTCTTCATCTTAGTCTCTCACATTTTAAGCAGACAAGTCTCTTGTACACTGACATTTACAGTGGACAACTTAATGCCACCGCAAATTTCATATATTAAATATTTAACTTACTGTCTCAAGCTCCTAGTCCTTCCCTTCTGTCTTTATCATCAATAATATTGCAAGAAGTAAAAGAAGATTGTCCTCTGTCTTCTCTTCATGTTCACTGTATTTAAACACAAAGTCTTTCCAACACAAACCACTTCAGACTATTAAAAACTCCTTTGTCATTTTCATGTAATGGAAAGTACATCCATTAGCATTTAACTCCACCTAAACATATAATTATAAGCAAAAGACTTATATGAACTACAATTCTAAATTGAAAAACAAAAAAATCCATCTGAATATAAATACTTATTTTAGGCAAATTTTAGAAAGACAGGGTCACCAACATGGTCAGAATTAAATTCATGCTCAAATTTGAATGAATATTCATGGCAAAAGTTTCAAGAGAGCCATCTAACAGCTCACAACAGAATTACCGTTCTTACAACCATTTTTCCATAGAATATGATAACCCAAATGGATGTGGAAAAATTAGAACAAATGTGCTCAAATGTCTGAGCCAGCCCCCACCAAGGAGCCTCTATGGCAATCCCTTGTTTGTGCTTTCTGTGCCTGGTGTTTTTCCATGGTAAATCCTCATTTGGCCAATGTCTAGCTGGCTAGCGAAAAGTGTAGGCTTGTGCAGACTGTCTCATCTCCCTTTGGTAAATTTTGCATTTTCTCTCGGGACGAGAAATTAATTCAGGTTAAAAGGATGCTCAGGAAGTCCCTGCTTCAATGCCCTGCTCAGGTAGGATCAGCAGTGAGGTCAGGCGAGCTTGTTCATGGCCTTATTGAGGGACTTTTGTAAAAACCTCCATGGACAGAGCCTGTGCTACATCTGTGGTAAGCCTGATGCATAACTTGACTGTCTGCACAGTGATCTTTTTTTTTTTTTTTTTCTTGTATCTAGAAAAAAACTTTATTATTTCAGTTTACACCTCTACCTCTCATTCTCTTGCCAGGCACCCACATAAAGAGCCTGCCAAGTGATGCCATATACCATGCAGTCTATATTAAACTAAATATTTTTAACAACATAAAATTCTCTCAGGACAGATAATTATAAATTGCATTCTTATGTGACTGACTTATGGTCTCACTTTGTTTCCAAAATAAGGAAAAGTAAGTAAGAAGATAAGTAAGGAAAAGAAAGTAAGGAGATAAAGGACAGATGAGGAGTTAATTACTAGTTGAAGATGGTTTCCCAGGGGAATGAGAAGTGCAAGGGAGAACATTTATGAGAGATGTAATTGCAGGAGTAGGGAATCTCTAACAAAAAGAGGATGGTCTTTTTACTCTACGTGTAGGCTAGTGAGGCCATCAGTAGATTGTTATCTCCACTTCTTATGTGCACTATATATATATATTATTTTTTATTTTTTATTATTTTTTATTTTTTATATATTTTTTTAATTTGCTAAGCCGAAGAGGGTTTGGAAAAGAAAATGTAATAATTCAAATACTGAAAATCTACTCCAACATGAATAAATACACTAAATCTATGTATTAGAATAAGTAGTAAGTTTAAGGCTTGATTACAATTTAGAACACACTTCATAAAGAAAAGATTTCCAAGTAAACAATAAGTAAAGTTGTAAAAGGAAATAAATTAACTGGAAATTGGGTATTGCAACATTTAAAGAGGTTTTGTTCTAGATTCTAGGGTGATATTTTGATTTATCAGTGAAAAGACCAGAATTCCATTTTAAAAAATTTCTCATTGAGTATGTTGAAAAACAAATTTGTTCATTATTCTGCACATTCAGTTACATTCAATTTACATTTAGTTTCTCATGTGATAATTTCTTTCTGTTATCAGCATCTTGTCTTGCTTAAGTGACTCCGTGACTCCTATTGTCTTTTTTTTTTTTTTTTTTTTTTTTTGGCCTGGGAGCTCTTGTTCCTTATTTTTTTATTTGTTTCGGGGAGAGGAAGTACAACGCAAGATTAGACCACAGCATATCCTGACTTGTAATAACCTCAGCAAAAGAGCTATGATTTGACAGATCAGCAGCCATAATCAGTTTTGAGATGGTAGTCTTGAATGAGGAAACTCCTTTGCTTGGAGGCATGCTTTCTCAGTCGATGAGTTCTATCCACAAATTAACTAGTAAAAGCCTCTGTAATGTGCAAAGACTGCAAAGAACTTAAAAGATCTGTCCTCCTTTGATTTCTCAGAGGATGTCAAGTGCAGCCCATGGTCACAAATACTGTTTCTCCCAACTGTCTTTGATTTCAACAAGAAAGAAGCAACAAAATATTGTAGAAGGTCTTACCCTTTTAAAGATAATGAATGGCCTAAGTCCAGGATTTCTGAGGGTACCGTAAAAATGTTAGGTATCTAAGAGTCCTGTAAACTTCCTGTAGTGTTAATGGAGAAACATCAGTACCACTGGAAGGTGTTTCATCTCAACTCTATGATTATTGTTTCAGATAGGGTGAAGGACTTGCCTTCTAGAGGATCTCCATTCTCTATAGAATGAACTTGGACAAATAGTTTGGATCAATTATCTAGCACTGACATAGATGTCAGTCTCAGGTTGAGATGTAAAAAGCAAGGGAAACAACAAACAACTGCCTATAGGTATAAAAGCAAGATCAATCTGTGATTTGTTGTCACAGAGACATTCTCTATAGTGTTTTTTCCTTGCAGATTACAAAACTTTCCTAAATGTGGTCAGAAAATTTGAAATGGGCTTTGAGTTAAGATAAGGAAACTTTGCTACCACTTCAACTTTTGCTCTGGATGCAAGGGACATTCATCCATGTCCTGTAACATAGGAAACAGACAGACTTATACAAGTTAGAAAAACAGGTAGGTATACATGTATATGCATACCTTCTGATAAAGCATTCCATTCCAATGAACACGTTTTTTGTGACTAGATAATGTGTAGACATTAAGTGACACATGCGAACTGAAACCCACAGAAAACAGAATGAAAACTTATCTGTTAAGACCTCATTTCAGGGAAATCTCATCTCATTTCAGGTTTCAAATCTGTGACTCAGGCTGCATTTATAGGAAAGGACTATAATGGTCACAGACTTTTAAAAGAACCAAACTCAGTTGCACAATACTGGGTAACAATTCACAGATTTGTAACAAAATCAGGCAAACATAGCAGGTTTAGATGGAATTCTACTTTGAAAATTTGAAGTGGAACTTAAGGGCCAGCTAAAAAGAAAGTGTTGTTATAGATTCATACAATCAAGATGCAAAGTTTTCAACAGTGCTGTCATAGATGAACAAAGGAAATACATCTTGAAGAAGACAATTTGACTTCATTGTGGCTACTGGCAATACTTACTTTCTCACAATAGTCATAAAACATCAGAAATATTTATAAATACTAGGAGAGACAGCAACAACATCATCTCCACTGCCATCAACTATACCTGTGAATCTATAATATATTAAGTTGCACTGATTAAGAGTAGTGCGACTTTTATTTATTTATTTATAAATAATAATCATGGCTTACAAATAGTTACAAAACACTAACTTTATTAAACAGTGATTGTTATTAAACTCTAACTATTTTAGTTATGAAGCATATTTCTGTAGCTGATAAATTTGGTTAAAATGAAGAAACCCTTGAAAAAGTATAACACCAGAACCAAAGAAAACCAATGAAACTCAAATCTTTTGTTGTGAATGAATAGCCTGTTCCTTCCTTCCTCTCAACTGAAAAATAGGTTTCAGTAACTGGAACTGGAGTGTCTAATTTCAGTCTAAATTACCTCAATCTGCAGGTTTCAAAGGAAAAAAAAAAAAAAAAAAAGGAGACTATAAGCCAGGTGTAATTTTGGTATTATCCTATACAGCAAAAGGTTGAATATGTGGGAGGGGAGTAAAACTAATGCTCTAATGATCAGGAATAAAACTCATGTCTTCCAGTGTTATATTTGCAGATGATAATATGATCCAATTGCTCCTGAATTCATAGGTGTTGCTAATAAGAGTCAAAAAAATAATAATAAAAAATAATAAAAAAAAAAGGCCAGCATAAATTTGTAATTTGTAGTCTGCTCACAGTCCTAAGAAGTTTACAAGTTTAAAACTGTTAACTGTTTACTTTTATATTGGGATATGGTTTAGTGGGGACTGTTAGAGTTAGGTCAGAGGTTGGACTCGATGATCTTGAGGTCTCTTCCAACCTAGAAATTCTGTGATTTTCACATGGTATTTTGCATATACTAACAAAAAAATGTCACTGCTAACCTTCCAATCTAAGTGCATAACTGTGATACAGAAGACATTTTGAATTCATTAAATCAGTGGCAGAAGTGTGAGCAGATATGAGCAGGTACCTGAGAAAAAAACTAACATGCTAAGCCAGTTTTGCCATTGATTTTAATACTTATGAGTTTATGTGATATAGTCTATGCTGGCACATTGGTTACATCAAACTACATGCTGAAGACCTCAATTAACTAATGTGCTATAAAAACAATCTACAAGCCTACAATCAATAAAAAATAAAGTTCTAACAAAAATTAAGTAAGTGAACCTATAGTGATTGAAAAGATGGAGACAAAAATTCTTTCTAAAGACATGGGAAACATAAAAACACATTTTCACATTTAAGTCTATGTTGTACCTGTACTGATTTAGTGTACTTCCTGGATCCACCATACACATATTCACATGTACTGAATATCGGCACTCAACCTCCCCATGCCTGTGTAAACGTGTAACTTGAACCTACTGAATGGATATACACAATGGCTTTTATTGAATTGTTTCAGGTTTCCTATCAAGGCTTTGTCTCCCCCCTCCTATCTGAGTGTTCAGATTTCTAGAAGTGGTTCTTTGATGTATGCTCATAAACACCGAGGGATTTCCCCTCCCTTCTCTTTCCCTTCAATTCCCTCTTTGTGTTTGGAACAGTAATTCAACTACTCGCCTTTGTCTGTGCTGTATTTACAGCTACGCTCCTTTCAAAGGGCTGGTTTATTTATTTATTTAGTCTGGGAGGGGCTGAGATGCACGCCAGAGAATCGATTTTGGAGAATCTTTTTTGGTGTTCTTGCAGGCACTGCTTAGGGAAAAGCAGCTCCTCCAACATATGTTTTTATTTTTTTTCTATCATTCTTACCGTTTCCAACCAGCTGATTCATTACGATACAGCTATTTTCAATTTTCCATCATGCCTTTATAGGTGAGACTTCATCAGAGCATTTATAGCAAAAAAAGGGCCCTCTCTCTTTTGCTTTGATGTTACTCATTCCCAAACTGGTTTGGCAAGTCAGTTAAAAATTACTCCATGCCCATACATGTGTGCAAAGTGGTCTCCAGCAATCAGAAACATCCATCTCCGGTGGCTGAAAGTTTCTGTAAAGAATATACAATAATTACCCCCTCTCGACCCAGAAACAAAGGGTTTGTCTTCCTCTGCCCCTAAACCTTAATAGAAAAGACCTTAATGGAATAGATCAGTACCTCCTTAGCACCCAATAGCCTCACATTTGGCACTCTTTCTTAGCCACTGTATTAGCTTCGAGGAAGATTTGTGACAGTTCATTCATTTGCCTCTTTTTTTTTTGTTGAGAAAAGTGTAGTATTTTTTTTTTCTTCCTTCTCTGTTTTGTTATCATGAAGGCTGAAACTGTAAGGCTCCTTATGTGTTCTCTTCTTAGACATGCAATACTCCAGCTGGAATGAAATCTTTGCTATTCTGAAGTGATTACAATCCCACAGCATCTCCTGCTCCATAAAAATGCTATGGTATGAGGGACTGAATAGTTTTCCTTTAGGGAGATGTACATGTCTCCTCTCTCCTGAAGAAATTAATACCTTCTATGAGCAATGGTGATGATTTCTAATTAAATAAGAAAGGTTAACCTCCTTGATGAACCATATTAAGTTATTAGTAGACATTGTTACAAGCCCTTTTGTTTATAGAGTTTTAAGAATGACATACAAGCAGTGTAATGCATGACTAAATGTATCCAATTTAGCTAACCATACAATTTGTTCCCCTCTTACACTATTTTTCCACTGATATATTGTAAGATTTATATGTAATTCACAAATATGTAAGAGGGTCAGGGGTGTGGTATTTTGCCTAAAACAAATCCAAATAACGTTTCTTTGAGAATAATCATCCTCAGCCCTTGCTGCTGTCATCCTGCATATAAGCTGAAGAAATAACATCACTGTGGTAAACAGTTTAAAAGTTTCAGATCATGGATGCCATTTAGATTTTCCAAGTCATTTTTTTTTCTTGTTAAGTTTCTGCACTAAGAATCATAGAATCTATGGACAATGAGATATCTGTGTGTGCTGGTGTGGCCTCACCTTGAGTACTGTGTGCAGCTTTGGGCACCATGGTATAAGGATGTACAACTATTAGAGTGTCCAAAGGAGGTCTAAGAGGATGGTGAAGGGTCTGGAGAACAAGACATGTGAGAAGTAGTTGAGGTCCCTTGGTTTTCTCAGACCAGAGAAGAGGAGACTGAGGGGAGGCCTGAGGGCGGCCTACAGCTTCCTCACAAAGAAAATGGAGGGGCAGGCACTGAGCTCTGCTCTCTGGGGACCACAGACAGGACCTGAGAGAGCAGCACGGACCTGCGGCAGAGGAGGGATCCAGGGATGGTAGGAAAAGATTATTCAGTGAGAGGTGGTCATGAACTGGAACAGGCTCCTCAGGGCAATGGTCATGGAACTGAGCCTGCCAGATTTCAAGAATCATTTGGACAATGATAATAGACATATAGTTTAATTTTTAGCCAGTCCTCTGTGGAGCCATGACTTGGACTCAATGATCCTTGTGGGTCCCTTACAGCTTGAGGTGTTCTATGATTCTGTGACTCTGTGTTCCAATGCCTCAGTCCAGGGTATCCATAAAGCAGCCTGTTCCAAAAGTAGAATGTCAAGGACTTTTGGAGAAAAAAATAATAATCCCCAAACCAACAAATAAAACCTAACAGGCGAATCCCATTATGCTGATCTCCTACAAATAAAGTAGACAGTTTGGTGGGATATTTTTCCTATCTTTCTGCCTTTGGGATGGTTTCACTGGGTACTTGGAGGATTCCTTTGTCATTTAGCTGCTCCCAGGTCCAGCCACATGCTGGGAAGGCTGTTCTATGCTGCTTTGTGACCATGACCAACTCTGCTCTGTGCAGCTTTTTTTTTTTTTTTTTTTTTTTTTGGATGAGAAATGGCTTAAAATACTCTTTCTTCTCTCTAATAGATTTACTTGATTGCTCCCTCCTTTCCCTCTACTTGTTGGTAAATATCTTTCGAGGCAATAATGAGATATGTGAACATATATAGTTTTGTATGTGGAAAAAGAAATGCTGAATTTGTAAATATTACATACATATTGAACCTGCAATGCATAAAGGGTGTCATTTGTCTGTGGAAATAAAGACTACACTTTCTTTTTTGAAGACATACCAAACAATGTTTAAACATAAAAAGTCTCATTTTTGCTATTTTGCTATTTTTATATATTTTGCTATTTTGAAGACCCTGTGCCCTCTGTGTTCAGGTATAAACGACCTTGTAAATTCATTGGTTTTGTTAGAATAAAAGTGGGCTTGACTTTCTTCAAAATAGTCGGCCAAGGCAGGGTGCTACCTATATCATCTGTGGCCCATCTAGCTTGGTGCTGCTTGCCCTCATGAGTGACAGCTAGCCAGCATATACTGAAACTAAGGCAGGTTCCAGGATCACATTTGCACCTAAAAGCCGAGGCAATGGAATAACGAAGTCTATCCAAGCGTATTACATGCACTCCTTTGTCTGCCACTCAGACAGACAGCTGTGGGGCTTTCTTTATTACTACTACTATTATTATTGTTATTACTACTATTATTGCAACACTGTTTTCCTTCACAGATCCTATCATGAATTTACTTTTCCTTCAGCAAGACTGCTAATACCAAGAAACGAGGGGATGTACAAGAATGGGAGCACTCAGGAGGACAAACAGGAGCCAAGGAGAGGGAGCCTGCTCTCTGTGTAGCTTCCTGAAACTAATCTTGATGCTCTGGAAATTACATGAATAGCTAATGCACTCCATGGCTGCTGGAAGGAGGGGGATGGCATGCAGCTCTTGTCTGACTGCCTCCTGATCCTGTCATCAGAGGGGGTTCAGGGAGTGAGAGGTCAGGGGGATAATCCTGCACCTGCAGCACACAGAGGGCCGGGTGCCCAGCTCCTGGCCAGCCGCGCTGTAATTGATGCTAATTGTTACAGAGCCAGCGTGCCCTTCCGTGGAGGAGCAGGTGGGAGCTTTTGTTGCACTTGGGACCATTATCCTAATAACAAGCTTACCATTCTCTGCACAGGCTTAGGAGTACAAAGACACAGGCAATACTATGGGGAGACCCTTAAAAGGTTTCTTGGGCATCTCCTAGTATGATGAGGTAAAAGTCTCCAAAAGTGAAAGGGCAGAACAAACCAGTAGATAAAAAAGGTAGTACCTAAAGGCCAGCAGCCCCCCCCTCCCTCCAGTGAACCTGGTGGATGTTAGTTTGGGAGCTTTAGACAGCACCCAATGATTTCTTTGAAGGCAGAGATTTTGCGCCCTGTCAGCTATGGGAGGAGTCAGGTGTAAGCAGTTACTTCAGGGACCTGGAGGCTTCCCAGGGAAATCTGCTCTGGAGCTGTCCATCTGTTTACAAGTTCTGATATGAAGGTCTGGTCTCAGGAAGGGGCCTAAGAAATAAGACAAGAAAGCATGGGAGTCCAGATGCTGATATGATATTGGATTTTGGTCAAACAAAAAGTCAGTAAATGTTAATACTAGAAAGCTTATTTATTTATTTTTATTTTTTTTACTCCTTCCTCTGTGCTTAAAGGGATTGTACCCGTCCCATTCCCCAGAATGCCAGGAACCCAGATGGAAGAAGATACGAGCTGCCAGAAGTTTGAATGAGTGAACACTGTTTATACTGAAAGATACATCCCAGGGTTTTGCAATCATGTTGGTAGCACTTTAATAAATATCAGAGCATTAAAGACAAAATTGGAGCTGAACACTGAGAGCACAATAACTAAAAATAAACACTTTAAAAGGGCTATATCATTGTTTTTCAATGTATGGTTTGTGTGGTTTGTGTACTCTGTGTAGTGTGTTAAATGATTGCAAAAATATTAGAGCATTGCTCCTCAAAAGCTCACACTTGAGTTCCTGTGTATTCAAACAAACAAATAAACAAAACAAAAAAAAAAAAAAAAGAGGAAAAATAAAGAAGAAAACAGTGTAGGCTAATTTTAACAGGCTTGTAAATAAAAGTCTGGGAACCCCATGCAAAATGGGCTGTGTATTTCTCAGAAGCCAATTAGAGAGTCCTTTTAAAAACCCTGGAGTAGATGACCTTTTGGATAGGCTTTTCTCATCACTGATACACAAATATGTGATTTATGATGCAATCAGCGGATTGCATTAAAAAGTTAATGCATACTGCTTGAGGATGTCACATCCTGCATCAGTTGGTATAGATTATATTGACCATTTTATGTAATTTACTGTTATTTTTTTCAGAGCTTGACACTGAGGTGTAGTTAAGCTCCTAATTTAATCATGTGTCTCTTAGCTTTATGAGATCACTGTGCCTAGGGAAGTTGACATGATGATTCATTAAAAAGTCAGTTATACTTTGAAAATTGGAAAAATAAAATGAAGAAAAAAGAAATATTCTTGAAAGCATTAGGTTAAAAGCAGAAAGGGGAGACATCATTTATGAAAAATCGTAAACCCATTCAGACATCACAAGGATATATTTTCAGATATAGACCTTGGGTTACTCAGGGGTCAACAGTCACAGCCAAGCATCACCTGCTTCTTCAAATCCCTTCTAATAACCCTGGAAGTGTAAGCAGCCTTTGCAGTTTTAAAAAACAAACTCAAACCCATTATGTCTGCAGAAGTCATGAATTTAGTTTAAGAATCATAGCAATAAAAAATAAATGGCAATAAAAAAGCAAACAAACAAACAAACAAAACCCCATACAAACAAACAAACAAAACAACAAACAAACAAACAAAACAACAACAACAAAAACAAGCCCCAAATCACTGTCTGGGCTTCTTCTTTTTTCCATTTTCAGTACTTGAACCTTAAAGGCTTGATTTCCCCTGTAGCCATAGAATTAAATATATATATATATATTTTCTTGAAAAAATATTTTTTGAATAAAATTTTCAAGAATCACAGAGTTCTGGGAAGTGGAAAATCTCATCTCCCACAGCATTTCTGAAATACAGCAAACTTGACTTCAATTTGTAGTGCCATCACACCTGGAGTATTCAGACACAAGATTTAAGTCATTAAGACATTGGAAATAATAAATAAATAAATAAATAAATACCTGTAATTACGGATGTTCTTACTCAGTTATTATGTTGGATAGTCTGTGCTGTATCACAATAATTTATTAGAAGTTTTGCTAGGAAATGAACCTACAGAACGGTTATGGTTCCTGTCTTTTGCATCTCATCAACTTGGAGGTGATGAAGTGATTTTAGGTGGTCTGGCTCAGCCTATTGAACCTTGCAGACCACATTTTTTCCAAGAAGATTTAAATACTTAAGCCTGCTGGGAGAGGAGCAGTGAAGTTTCAGACAGATATGTGCTCTCTTGTAAGAAGGTTGGCTTTCTAAATGGCTCTGCAAGTTGTGAGTGTATCAGCAACTGTAAATAAAAAGAGGATACCCTGGGCAGGAGCTTCAGCTGCAGTTCAATGCCACAACTTTTCCCCACGCTGTGTCCTCAAATCCCACTCTCTGCCCTCATATTCCAGGAAACAAACAAACACACAACAAAAACAAACAAACAAACAAGCACACACAATGTTTGTTGGTCACTGTATAAGGCAGAAACTGTCTTGTGGCTGGCAGAGAAAGAAAGACATGGGATTATCTGTAGAAGAAAGTGGAACAGACACCAGATGTGTGATACCCACATGGACATACACACTGAGAAAGATTTAACAGGCCTGTTGGGATGTCTGTACAAAGAGACCCACTTCATAATCTTGTAATGGAATTAGATGATCTTTAAGGTCCCTTCCAGTTAAAACCATTCTATGATTCTATTGTTCTATGTCCACTAAGAATAGAGAAGTAGCCAATTCCCAACACTCAGAGTTGGGAAAATTGCATCAGCCCACTCAAGGAGGCACAGAGGTCAGCTTGAGATCTTGAGGATACTGCCTTTGAGCAGATACAGTTAACCTTGTAATGTCCATGGAAGTAGGAGGGTTAACCAGAGAGTGCTGAGAAACTCCTCTCCTCTCCTTGAAAGCATCCTTGAGAAACTATTAACTAGAACACACACTTCCTTAGAACTGCACTATAAGTTAAAAAGCTTCTTGTTTCATAGTCTCATTATCTGCCCTTCCCTACTAATGTAGGCAGGACGTAATGTAAATGAAAAGGTAGTCACTAGCCAAGCAAATTAGAATAGTGGTAGCATCAGAGTCGTTCACTGCAGTGGTATAATTGTCTGAAAATTATAATGCTTTGCAAAGAGCTAATATTTGTATTCATTCTAGATACTGAGAAACAATTTTCTGATGAGAATGCCAAACATGTGATGCTATTTTTCACACATTTCCTCACCAGCCTAATTAAAATAAGAGACTATAAAAATTGGCAGAGGTGGCAAGTTATCTGCAATTCCTTTCCCATTTTTCATGAAGATTCTTGTCTAAATAAGAATAAATCTATTTGTTTTAAAGGAAATCGTATTTTCAGGTGCTCCATATTCTATGATATGACATTGATAGAGAGTAAAACATTGACTAGAGAAAGAAATCAAAATCAAAATACTCACAAATAGAGACACAAAAAAAAAAAAAAAAAAAAAAGACCATTTATGTGGTTATGTCTGTTGCACCTAAAACATATCTTTCAGAGTTTCCTGCCATAACATACTGTTGATATGTCTGTCTTACTCACAGCAATGGGCTAGGTGTGGCTGTGATTTTTTCAAGACTATTTGCAGACTCTTTGTAAAGCTTCATGAACTCTCCTGCATTCCTTTGCAGGCAGAAAATAGACGGTTGATATCAGTGTATGGTCTAGGTAATGCTCAGCTGCAATCTTCTGTCCATTTAATTGCCATTATACATCTGTGAAAAAAAAAAATAAAAAATCCTGTTCTTTGTGGAAAGCCAAGGGAATACGTTTGAGAAAGGCTTGCCATACAAAGATTTGGCATGTTTCTTCAAATTTTCATGGATTTTCATGTGCTGGCATGCAATTTTCACAAGGATAAAAGCATTTTGATCTTAGTGAATGACTCCCTTCTATTTTTAATAATGCAATAAACCATTTTCTTTTTTTTGCCAAAAGTATTTTTATAGAAATGTTTTGTTCAATTTTCTGTTATCAAAATGCTAACAACTAGTCATGAAGTCATATTGACCAAAGGTCAGAGAGGCTTTAATCAAACAACAACAACAAAATAATGAAGTACATAGAGTTTTATGATTTCTAAGAAAAAGAGCTTTTTTGTGAGCTTGGGATTGGTTATGAACTGGAATTCATTTTAGCTTTGCTAAATTTTGAAAATATTTCAACAGTGTGATGTTAAATTTTAAATAAATTTTTTGGACAGTTTCCATGGGAATGTGTCTGGTATGAAGCAGTCATTATCAGTTCTAACCGACTTTTGTGTTGAGATAATTAACCACATTTAAATTCAAACTTTAAACCAAATTTTCACATCTTAACTACCAACCTCCACCAGTTCTGCAGCAATACTATTGCAAAAAATCTTGTTGGTGAGAAGAGGTGTTTGTACTGCTCTGCACAGTTCATAGTCCCTGCAGACGTTTTGACTTATGTAGTCTGTAAATGGAAGGTCTAGATTGTTCCAATATTTTATTTCTTCTTGCTACAGTTTTATTCAGTCATCCTTGTTCCTGAACAGATACAGCAAACACCGTGAATGCTGTTGCACTCATTGCTGTATTTCTGCCTTTTGAATACAACATAATCTGTTAACTTGTTTAAAACACTGAGAAACAGCTCTAACAATTTTGGGACTGCTTTGAAGACCATTAGTTGCAAATTATTAAATGCACATTGTTAATAATGGATAAGACTGAGAACTAATGCAGTAGGCATTATTCCCATTGAAGATAATGGCTCTTTGCCAAATGAGTTTGCAGTAATGGTGCCAATTGTGAAATCTACTGGGCATAAACTGAAATAAATGGGAATGGTTCTTCAATATATTCATTAATTATTCTCTTAACTACATTTTAAAAGTGCATCTGGACACTGGACAAAGTCTTCAGAATCCAAATGAGCCAAAGACAAGCTCTCTTCACAACACAACAGGGGAATTCAACCAAATGCATTTATTATACTCTGAAATCACAGCTGACTTCTAGGAGTGCCAAAAAAAAGAGGTTTACACAAACTGCTCATAATTTTTTAAGCACTGATTACAGCTGAAGTGCTATTTTTTTGTGTGTGAACAGAATTTGTTATTCAAGTGCCATGCCATAGAATATAAACTTTGCATAAGTCCAGAGACTTGGATATTATTTCAAATGCACTTATAGAAGGAAAAAAAAAAAAAAAAAGAAGGGGGGGAGGGGGAAGGGACACGACAACAACAAAACACCTATTTAATGATCTATTTTGCCTCCATTACCCTGCTTTCATATGTGTATTCCTTCACAGAGTCAAAGAAAGAGACAGTATAAAATAAAGATCTCAGTTCCATCTAAGGTAGATTTGTTCAAATCATTTTCTGCATTTGCTCAGGTAGTTTCTAGCAAAAAATCAGGCTTCTACCAGGATTATATCAGTCTGAATAAGTAAAGAATTACAGACTTGTCTAAGAATTTCCTGTCACTTTGCTCATATATTCTAGGTTAAATTACAAGCAAGAAGCATGTTGTAGGGTGCAATGTATAAATTTCAGTGCCATTTCTTCCTAGTCCCATTTTTAAGTAAAGAGAAGACATCCCCCATCAAAATTTCATTGTTTTTATTTTGTCTTCTGTTCATCTCGTTCATCTCATTTTTGTTGTTGTTGTTGTTGTTGTTGTTGTTGTTGTTGTTGTTGTTGTTGTTGTTGTTGTTGTTGTTGTTGTTGTTGTTGTGTTGACATACCTTTTGTACAGGAATTACTCTCTTCACAAACTGCAGAAGAGAGTTAATCATATGCCATACTCTGGTGATGATACAGTCCTCTACAGTCCTCAGTAAAGTTCATGTCACAGTGTTTCACTAAGGCATTGCTTTCTCCTTTGCTATTTGGCCCCAGGGGAACAGATCAGAGGGTACAACCCAAGCCTCAGAGTATAGGCTAAGGGATGTTAATAAGGAGATTAAGGGAGTACTTGGCAGCAGTTCCAAAATTGCTGATTTATCTCTGAAAAATTTAGTGTCTAGAATAAAGACTGCAAACTCTGCAGCTTAGAAGACCTGGACCAAAACACTCATGTTCCAAATGGTTAGAAGCTGAGCAGTGTCTTGGGCTCAGAAATGTTCATACTTCAAGCTTACCAGTTTGAGTAGCAAGTATGTCAAATGGGAAGGATGCCAAATAATAACCTTATTCTATGAAATTACATCTCCTGTCACCTGGGGAACATGACAGAATTCCACATCTAGAGGGTCTCTCACCTTGGAGAGTAATATTTGTCTTACAGATTTCTTATTGTTTTGACTGTGGTAGCACACCCATGCTGAAATATATGTTACCCAACTAATACTTTCTAAAATAGCTGTAGCATCAAATCATTAAACCCTCTGGTATCCTAGTTTTGCCAAAGGTTCATGTTTATTTCAAGTGAAGAGTTGACATCTTTAACTCAATGCATGTGTGCAAAAAGGCTCTTGCAGAAACTGAAAGGCAACATATCTCAAGTCTACTTGCTTCTGCTAGTACTTTTAATGAAATAACTTTTTAAAGGGCCAACGAAATAATGTGTCCCTTCTGGTAAAAATATGTGGTGCAGTAGAAATAAATGTATGTAATGAAGTGTTAAAATAGTCTTAAATTTTTCTAAAAGTTTGAGAAACTCAGAGGTCAAGACAACATCCAGCCTTCTGATTACCAGCTTGAAATACAGTGTTTGTGAAAAGTCTTCTTTTTATTTATTTTTATTTTTATTTTTGGCCATGTTTTCCTATTGACTTTGCTGTAACTTTCATATGGAAACAATTGTAATATTCTCAAAAACACACACTTCCTTGGTTGTTTTCAGTCTCTTCCTTTCTTTTAAGACCACTTGGCTGCATAGCTCCCATTCCAAACAGGTAGTTGTTCTCCTGCTCCACCCATCATCCATCAACATCATGTCCCTGCCCTTCTCACCTCTTGCCCTACCTCTTGCACATGCACACACAAACATAATTTGCAGTAATAGATGTAAAACATTTCTGAAGGTCTAGCCCCTAATCCTAATAAACCCTGGGAATTTACAAAATGCCAATGCTGAACTGGTGGAAAAGAAGAGTTGCTGACAGGTACCAAAGCTTCCTAAAGCAAAATGGCAAAAAAGAAAACTTACTTTTATTTACCTGTCCTGACTCTCGCCTTTGCAAACGTGTGTATGTTCTGTGAGTTTGAAAGGTACTGTGTAATGATGACTCCAATCAACAAGGGGCTTCATGACTCCCTACATACCCCTTTTTATGATAAATGTAATTAGAATTCCACTGATGAAAACTTAGAGAACTACTGTGAAGACATACAAATGTAAAATCTCAGTTTATTGCAACAAGAAGAAACTCAGATAATGGTTTTGGCTTTGAAACTATAGGCATGAAGTTCTGTTGGGTATATCATGCCATTCAAGAGAGGGAAAAACATCTGTTTGCTTAGTCTAAATACAGCTAGTTCCCTTTGGTCACAGAAACTACACATTTTCTGCAAAATACTCAGTCTACCAGTGGTACATATTCTTCTGGTTTATATATTCTGCATCAGGAGACAAGTAAAACAGATTAAATGATACACAGGAATGTGGTTTCTCTTTTAGTAGAATGACATATATATAACAACAACAACAAGTTTTGTTATTACTTTGGGCTGGGATAAAAGTATTTATCATCTAAGTTCATAGCTTGCATTCTGAACCAGAGAATATTTTTTAGTCAGCCAACTTTCTATAGTCATGGCTGACCCCTTTCTCCTGCCCTTACTGTTCATTTCATCTTCTTTACCCAGAACTTGTCTGATCAGTTAAGCTTCCTGTGTGATTTCTTGGTTCCATCTTGCATTTTATTTCAGTGAATTGTCATTCCTCCAAAATCTAAGACATATTAGTGCCTTCTCCCAGCTCCAGTTTTACCATGTATTTGAGAGAACTGTTATTAGATAAAATATCTCTCCCCGTATGTGTCTAGGATAAACACACACACACACACACAAATAAAATAAAGTAAAATAAATAAATAAAATAAAATAAAAGAGTAAAATAAAATAAAATAAAATAAAATAAAATAAAATAAAATAAAATAAAATAAAATATTAATGGCTACACATATTGACATGACTCAGCAGTGCTTTTAATAACAGCTTCATAATTTCAACCATAAATAAAAGTTAAACTTTGGAAAATTCTTTAAAACCTTGTCTGTGAATTGTTCTATGTTGTTATTGATTATTCTGTATTTTAGAAGAATTATAATAGTCTGATGAATGGGACCTGATACACATCTTCCATCCCAAAATGATGAATATTGCAATACCAATTTCAGCTCAAAAAGGTTTCTTGTGATTTCCAGGCAAAACTTTTAATTAAGCAGAGACAAAGTCCCAAATTCTAGGTTGGATCATATATCCACTTCTAATTTCAATCACCCCACTTACTAAGATATAATTTTCTTGAAAATGGTATACTTAAATATCTAGCTATGTATTTGATAATGTATAACTGATAGAGCTTCATAGATGTATAGAAACAGTAAGTTGTAAGAATACCATATTCTGGCAATTAGAACACCTATCAGTGCAAGATGAGTTAATTTTCTGCAAACCACTTATGATTTGAACTGTAGAAATATCTTGAAAATGCAAAATAAACAAAATTGAACTAATCAACTTAGATCTATACACTATATTCTACTGAGAAATAGTTAATTTATGCTACAGACAAAAATAGATTGCATTTGTTCATTTACTGTGCAAAGTTTAGCTTTGAATGACAACATCTAGGGTTCTGTTACTATCTCAGATTTAGCAAGCTCTGTTTTTCCAACTCTCATGTTTCTTTTATTCTTTTTGCTAGATCTTGTTGAAGAACATGCCTGTGTGGAAGTCAGGACAAATTTTCATTCTCCGGGTCTCTGTGTTTGAGGACCTCCACATACATGTACATCAGTGGAAAAAGGAACCAAACCAAACCACACACCCACACACACAACCTAACAAACAAACACACAATGGTTATGTGTACAGATCTTGAAACCAGACATCAAATTCAGGGAAATGGAAAGGAAAATTATTGAATCGCAATTAGTCCTTGATCTATTCATGCTGTAGTCAGATTTAATGGAAATTTAAAATATGGACTTTTGTTCCTAGGGAAGATAAATGGGACAGATCTGCAAAATGTTAATAAAATGCTTAGAAAAAATCTTTACAGGTGCTAAAACTTTAAATCCTGATAGTTTTTTGTTTGTTTGTTTGTTTTGTTTTGTTTTATTTTTTCATGACAATGACATGCAAAATAATTTTAGAAATTACTAAGTGTTAAAGGAACCTAATCATTCTCTAAAATAATGCTGTTTATGGGTTCCAGATATGTCTGGAGATATAAAAAAGAGGCAGTATTAATTTGGACCAGATCGTCATTCTAGTAAATAAATGCAATCTTCATTACATTTTATTACAAGACATTCTAAGCCCATTTTTGTTTGTTTGCTTGTTTTTGTTTGCTTGTTTTCAGGTATAAGAAACCTGTTCAGATTTTCTAATATACCAGTATGATGCTTTGTTCTCTTATACATTGTATATTAAAAACCATCAGTTCTTGACAAAGGACCAGCAGTGATAACAGTGATGTAGCACAAACTTGAGGATTTGAAACAATCTTACATTAAGAAGTCAATGGCTAATACTATAATAAAGCAGTCATACATTAGAATGAACTATGAACTATGTTAGGATACAATGTAATGATACTGAAGTAACAGCAGGTTGCTTTGAACTGCAGCTTTGTGATTTTAGACTGGTTTTAAAAGCATATCAGTGTAACCTTGATATTGTCAGTCATTTATACAGGTTGAATGGAACACTGTTACTTGGTTTAACTTGTGAAAATTCAAGAACAACTTAAGAAAAAATCACCATCATCCACATTTATGCAACTCCCAACCCTGAAATAAAAGCTCAGGAAGTGAACACCAAAGTTTGCTTGCATTGAAAACACAAATTACTCCAAGAACTACCCAGAACAGAGAAGTCTCTGAAGCTCCGGAAAAGACAATAGCATACCACCAAAGAAGAATAAAAGGAGAGGATTAATGTTCAAAGTAAAACGAACCAGTGCATTTGTAAATAGACAATTGGGACAAAGCAAGATATTGAGGTTTTCAAATGTACTGTTGCTTCTGTAAAGTCTAGATTCTTAAATTTTATAGCCTTTCCATAGCTTTTATTTTATTAAAAAAAAAAAAAAAAAAAAAAAATCAAAAATTGTATTTATTTTATTTTATTTTCAAAATTTTTAACATTTTGGAAGAAAAATACAATTTTTCATAGCCACTATATTATTTCTTGATTTTATGTAGAAGCTATTCATGGAACATACATATTAGCATAATAAACAAAATTATGTGCATATAGAGAATTTCTTAATTTTCTTCTGATGTCATTAACAGTCTCTTTCCAAACGAGGAATGAATTTTTGTTCAACAGTGAACTCTACCTTTTTTTTTAAATCTCACTCACCCTAACTTTTAAAGTCATCATCACCAATAAAAAGTGTGAGCTCTTTCCATAGGATGCAGTGGGCCAGCCAGGTAAGCATATACATTTTATGCTATTTGCTATTGCATTTCTAGAAGTCAAAATGCCACCTCAGTTTTGAAACTGTATTAGCAGAAGCCTAAGACCTAGCTAATTGATGTACTGTGGCTTCCTCAGGCAAGCCCTTGCTGAGATAGTTTACTCCAGTAAAAATGGCAAACCTGCTAAAGGAAAGTTTCTGCTACTGTAACTGCATCTTTATTAGTGTTTCTGTTGACACAGAAATATTTCACACATTTCAATTATGGGCATGAGTAAATATGTTAAATCTGTCATTAAGGGAAATAATGGCAACTAAAATAATTAATTTTCACTACTAAGAATTAAATTTCAAATTTTAGAACTAAATATAATACAATTTGAGAGACTGCATATGCATTTATGTGTACATATACATAGAGAGCAAGAGAAATACAGCTGTGATCAAAACATGATTAAAACTGTTGAATTAATGTAGAAATACTGTATTTCTCACCAAAACTGAATGAGTCTCCATTGAGAACGTCCTGACTATAGATGTACTTGATCTTGTGTGTCTGGTATGGCACTGCATTCCTCCAAACTTATTCTGCTAGCAGCATTGTGTTAGAAATTATCATTTTTTTATGCTGATGAGAGACATACGTGACTTCAGAAACTTTCCAGTTCACTAAGCATACTGCAGAATGATGGAATTGTACTTCCAAGTTGTTAGGATACCTGAAGACAATTCACCCCTCAAGTTAATTCAAGGATATAAAGGGGATCTAATGATAACTCGGAGCCTAGCACCAGATTTTCTATATTTTACAGTAACAGTCTCTGCTGTTTCTCTCTCCCTTTTTCAGAATCTTTTGCAAAGAACACTTTTCTCCTACAATTTTTCAGGTCACTAGAATAATGAAATCAATATCAAAGCAAATGACAGGAAATTACAATGATCAGTTCTGCACCACATCAACCTGACAACCTTATTTCATGCTTTTTCTTATCCTCTTGGGTACGTATGCTCTCTCCATTTGCCTGAGATGCAATTTCTCTTGAATCTTTTTTTTTTTTTTTTTTAAATTATTTTCAAGCTTTATCTAGCAAATGGTTTTCTAAGATTCAATAAGACTTGTCATGGAAGTAAAAATTTATGCTGCAGACCTGCAACTGGAGTAAATCAGCATACCTTATAACTGAGGACCTGTGTTGAAGGTGATGTTGGTTCCCAGACTGTGCATGGACAGTGGGGCAAATGTTGCATTGTGGAGAATAACCATTCCTTGGACAAACTTCCACTAGCAGAAAATTTGTCAATGTGTCTGTTAAAACCCCTAGAAAGTTTCTAACCTACCATCCTTAATGCAAATGTTTAACAATAACAACACTTACTGAGGGTGTCAATATTTTAATGTTAGTTGCAAACAATTCTATTGGAAACCTATTTTCAAGATTTGAGGAAACTTATTAATACATGCAGAATGAATTTATCTAGAAATGTGAGCACAATTTTTTTGGCAGCTATTTTTTCAGGCTTTTAAAACCCATGAAAAACATATGGATTGCAAAGCTATTGTGTAATGTCCTCTGGAAAAATAAAATAAAATAAAATAAAATAAAATAAAATAAAATAAAATAAAATAAATAAAATAAAATAAAATAAAATAAGATAAAATAAAATAAAATAAAACAAAAAGAATCCTTCAAATCCTGTGAAGCTACTTAAATTTGGTATTATTTCTAGCTGCTATGTTTGGTTTCTGCTGGAAAGTACATTGCTGACTAATGCCATGAATCATTGGTGCTCCACTAACCTAAATCACACTGGATTTGTTCTATTTACAGTCACTAGCAAAGTTGTTATGAGGTGTTTGGAGGCTTTTAAACTCCATAGGTTCCTAAGTAAAACACACTGTGGTTTTACCCTTAGTGGTTTTTTTTTTTTTTTTTTTTTTTTTTTTTTCAACTTCCATTCAAGGGCAAATTGCTGGAGCTTTCATAGTGTTATGGCAGTAAGGAAGATAAATGGCCTATAAAAGACTCCTTGTAGTTAGGAGAACGGGGTGAAGAGGTGCTGGGCTAGTCCTCTGACAGCCCATCAGTGGTGATGGGCTTACCAAAGGACTGTGGGCTACAGCCCCACAACTCCTCACCTCTGCAGTTAATTTGCCTATGGAGTCTGTTACTTCCAACAGAGCTATTAGCAGCTTTATGCTTTTAACACTTAGCCTCATAACTATGACCTCTTCACTTCTGCGTATTTCACAAAGTCCAACCTTTTCTTTGAGGCTGTCAATGTGTCCTGAGACCTTATTCAGTTTTGGAGATCAGCAGGTCCTACCTTCTTCTTTCTTGACTGGTAGTTGAAAAAATACCTGTTGAATAACTACTGGTAGTTTGAAAAACTATGGACTTTTCAAAAGTAAGGAGGCCCATATTTATCCAAAATTTCACACCTTTAGGAAAATACGATGTTCTTCTTGAAAAACATCAATTTCACTGAAAAAAATCTAAAGACTTTACAATACTGCACTATATTGTGTTTAGCAGTGAGCACATTAATGGGGGCTTAAAACAGTATTGTGTTTATCAGAGAGCACGTTAATGGCTGTTTCTTTCTGCAGTCTGCATTTACTCAGCACTCCTCCAAACTATCCCACTCCAACTCATGCATTCTCTGAAGTCAGAACATTTATGTTTGTCACTCCACCCTGCTCAGTTTGTGCTGCAACAGCAACTAAGATACAAGTAGATGAACTCATGTTTGACATTTCAGTGTTGTCTATCATTTCCCCAGGATTATTGTCTATTAATTCCCTGTAGGTTTTTATGTGCCAAAAATTGCTCTTCAATTTGCAGCTTTAATTTGCACACCCCTGGACAGCTATTAAATTCTTATCTTTCACTCCTGACATAAATCTATTGTCTTGTTTGTGTTTCAAGTGTAAAATATGAGCAGACACTAACATCTCTCTATTATTTCAAGAGTGATCCCAGCTAGAGTTAGGAAAATACATTATTCCTGCTGTTCTTTAATGCAGTATTAGAATTATTACAAAATTACAGATGTGAAATTACTTGAAATGTTGCCTTCCAGTTTTTGATGTGCAACTGGTTAGGGAATTTTCAGGAAAAACAAAACAAAAAAGATTTCACAAAGAAGAAAATGGTCAGGAAATTGTATTTACCATTCTTATAACTATTCAGAATCTGTGGATTTAGAGCAATAAAACAGATTTTTAAATTCTGTAATGTAGTGTCTAGCCTATTCTCTTTTATTCCATGTTTACTGTCACAATATTTTAGAATATTTCAGCAATACAAATCTAACATCAATCACCTATGTTTTCTGCTTTCTAAACTTATGTTTTAGTAACCTAAACATAAATTATATGCCAGGTGTGGGATTTGGAGTGGTCACACAAAGGATTGTGTCAGATTTTCCAAACTCGAATCTAACAGTTTATCTTAATCTTCAAGGTTTTAATAGAAATATGAAATTATGACCCCAGTTCATGCTTTGAAACAATTCCATTAATCTTAGTGCAGCTCTATGGGGAATGCATTTCATTTTGTTGTTTTTCATATGTCCACTCATCTGTTTATTATTATTATTATTATTATTATTATTGTTGTTGTTGTTGTTGTTGTTGTTGTTGTTGTTGTTGTTGTTGTTGCTATTGTTATTTTTATTTGAGGTAAGAGATTAAAAAGTAAAGGAAATAAAAGTAAAAAGAAAAGTAGTGGAAAAGTGAGATCTCCCTCCTTACATCCGCTGATGTTCACACCTTATAAATGCTTTTCCATTGCAACTGTTTACCAAAAACACATCCAAATGTGAGACTCTTACCAGTTTTCCAGATATAACTGCTTTTTGTTTGTTTGTCTTGTGCCATTGCCCAGTTGCTGTGCTTCCCCCAGGGTTAAATATTTAGCTCTTCACTTGTATTGGCTCACCAACCTTGTTTTCAAAGGTTGTAAATGTATCAGTCAGGCTTGTAGGCTTCAAGCACAAGCATTTGCTATGGAACAATGCACCAGACTGCAATTCATCACCTGCTGCATCTTTTTGCCTTTCTTAGGCCTGATGCCAAAAATCTTGTAGGGGCATTGCAATAACTCTGCAAAAAATTAGCTGTATTTAAGCTTTGTTTGTTGTAGAGTGCAAAAGAAATCAAGTGTTTCTGAAGTACTAAGTGCGATAATTTCCTTCGCTTAGAGTTGTGCTCTGGGATATTTCCTATTTCTATGAAAATGGTACAGTATCATTGAAACCAGAAAAAGTGTGCTCATCCCCCTAGTTTTGCAATTCATCTGCACAGGCAAAGAGCAATTCTCTACTAAACACAAACAACCAGCTCGTTACAAAACTCATCCTTTCAGAAAATGAGAAAGCTTCAGTTAATAGAAATATTTTCATTGTGGGGTTTTGTCCTTGTGATTAATGCAGATGCACAGGAAGATGGAGACAGATACAGATTTCAATGGCAGGCTGCAACAGCTGGTTTAGTGTGTCAATAGCAATGTTTTGTAGCTCTGATAGCCTGATATCTATTGGTATAATGAAAGATGTTGCTCTTCCTTACAAGCATTGCATTGCTTTATACAGCAACAAGCTCCAGCGCAGAATTTAAATGGTTCCAGTCTCATGAGTTTTCTGGGCTAGATGTATGTTGGCTTACAAATACGGTTCAATTAAATCCCAATAGTGAAATAAGGAGTTGAAGTTGGATTCTAGAAATATTCACTATATATTCACAATAGGTCACTATTTTTGGCAAAATCAAATTTCTTCTTTAACGCTTTACTTTAATCTACATTAAACATGATTTACAAGCTATGATGATCTGTACATTCCTATCAACCAAATGTTATTTTTTAAATCCAGCACTTACATATGCCAATACTCATCCTGACAGAAAAATCCCTTACAGATACCACCCTTCATTTTTCAAAACCAAGCCATCAGTGATCAGCAAACAGTGACAGCCTATACATTCTATAGACACAGAAAGGTCAGGGCAATCACAAGAAATAAAAGTCTTAAAATATTTGCTTAAAAAAATATTGAGAGATCATGAGGGAGCATATGAGTTCTCATCACTTTTGATTCTTAATGGGAAGAGGAAAAAAAAATCCATTTACTTGCACTGTCTAGGACTACTGTATTTTATTTCATAGTTTAGTGGATGATAGCAGTGTGCACGCACTGGTTAACTCAGAGTCCCCAAGCCCAAGACTTTTAGAGGGAGTTTGATCTACTGCCCAAGCAGAGACTGCCTGTGTAATCCTAATGCAATAAATCTGCTGCCTCCCCGAAGAGTGGGATTTACATTGCGTGCTCACTTCAACTTGGCTGCATGTGCCAGGAAAGCATCAGAACTACAATGAATGTGTTGAGAACAGTTACAATCCCTACAAGCTGCAGACATCTCTATTTCTGGGCCTGTGGCAGTATATGAAGGAAGGCCCAATGTTCCTGTACTTAAGCAAAAGAGAGACAGACAGTGGGCAGCAACAACAGAATTTTAATTCAGAAATAGATCTACAACAAGAAAGGGTATCGTTGATAAAAATCTGTCTAGGTAACATATCAGAGTAGAGAAAGAATAAATGCCCAGAAGTGATACATTTTACCTCTACAGTTCCCTTCTATGAAAACAACTCATCCCTGCAAGTCTGAGTGAAGGACTGGTCATGGGAGAAAGAGAGCAGGGAAGTTTCAAATAAGAAATTTTCATGGCTAACATTTTATTTTCCAGAAAAAAATAGAATCAGAAGAACAAAGTTTTGTTTTAATAAGCAACTTGTTTCAAGCCTAAGCTTTTAGTGGTAGCTTGAAAGTTTTCTCCTGAAAAACAAAAAACAAACAAACAAACAAACAAACAAAAAAAAAAAACACAACATACACCAAAACCAACCAACCAAACAAACAAAAAAACATCAAAGTGAAAAACTTTGCTGCTTCTTCAAAACTTCCTATAGGAGACAAATTATATTTTTCTTAGTGTGTTGTAGCCACCATCTTAAAACTTCTGGCATTATATTTATCCCAGAAGCCATTGTTCTCTTTAGCTAAAAAACAACTTCACTTTCTAATTTGCAAAATACTGCAAATACTGCTAAATTTCAAGTACTGTACAACTTTTCCTCATACATTCTTTTTGCTGCACCTTTGGGAAAAGGCATTACATTTTCCTGCTTATGACCCAAGTTCATGCTCTGTGTCCTTTAACCACCTTTGGGATTAGTATTTCTGCTCCATCCTCTTGGGCTTACCCAACAATTATTATTCCCAAAGGAATGATCACAGTCATCCTGTCCATAAGGCTTCAATTTAAAATCCTGAGGGAGGACATTGAAAGAGGTATTTTTTTTTTTAAAGCCTTTAAATGCTGCACAACTGCTGTCTCAGAAGAACTTCCTGCTGTTCCCTCCCAATTCTTTTTCTGTCTTTTAATCCATCTCAGTCACTAATTCTGTCATGCTCTGGCAAACTACATTTTATTGCAGTGAATGTGTGCAATCACTTTGTTGGAATATTTTCTGTGATGTACTCATGCTGCTAACATTAGATATCTAATCTCTGTGCATAAATTAGGAGACTAGTTTGCCTAATGCCTGTCTGTAGGTGATGAAAAGAAATAGGCTCATTCAGAGGGAAATGTAGCACAGGAGCATAGTCCAAGTCCTTTGATTTGCATTCTGAAGATGCCTGTCACCATTCACTGAGTGTCACACACGGGTATCTAGCTATTGGTTCATCTGCCAGGTGCTGCTTGCAGGCTACCCTCCACAATTTTTTCATGGGGTGTTACCTGACTGGTGAAGACGGGTTGGTGGGAGGCTTCTGGTTGCTTCAAAATCCTGGCCATGGGTGTCAGGAAGACAGCACAGGCAAGCAAGACTGCTTATGAACTCGTCCTAACTGCCCTTTTCCTCTGCAAGATGTATTTTATGTACAGTGTGGCTCTAAGCCATGTGAATATTGTACTATATGACTCATAGATCTAGGGTATGGGTTATGCTGTTGGTAAAAGACTGTGAAGAAGCCAGCCTCCAAATTTAGGCACTTCATTATTTAAATCTGCTATGCTCCCTCTTATCTTCATGGACAGAACAGCTTAGTTAGTACTGATGTTACAAATCACGTGATTGTTAGGAATGCTGTGAAGTTAGGAATGATGTGAAGGAGTTTCAAAACTTATTTCTAATATACCAGGCCTTACTCTCCTTGTTTGCTATGGCTCCTACTTTGTCAAAAATCAGAAACCTTGGAACTTCGTCTACTTCATATTATATAATTATTATTATGTTATTGTTATTGTATTCTGTTAAGCAGAAGCCCCATAATCACACTTGGTAAGCATTGACCAGCCATTATTATAATTGCAAACTATAGGTCTTGTGGAAATCATCTCCTGTGATAATGAAACAGCATCAGAACTAAAATGTAGGCAACATCTAAGCTGAAAGCTGAAACTGGGTTAGAGTGGGTCTGAAAACTCATATTACCACTCTACTGCAGAATATGAATGTGCTGAGTATCAGAGAAGATATAGTTTCAGCATTTTAGGGTAAATTGTATATTGATGACTATATGTTTAACAGCCACATTTTAAGAGGCAGATTTATGCCAAATGTAAAATATTTGGAAGCAACAATAAGATAAATTGACTAAAAAAGAGGAAGACAAAGAAGATAAACCCCACATTTTTAACATTTTCAAACAAATTATATTTTCTTTAAAATATTTTGACAACAAACATTCCACTAACATTGTGTCAATATGGTCATATTTCTAATCTCAGTTCCCATATATTTTGTTTCTGAACCATGAAAAAAATATCCCTATCCAAACTGATTTTAATTGAATTACAAAATAAAAAGAGCCTTTTCTAAATTTCAAACTTTCCTGACAAGCTAGAATAGGGTCAAAGATATTTGAAGAGTCATTGAAGAAAATGTTTTGATTTACCTCAGATAGACTCAGGGGAACTTTGTTCCAGATGGTAACCTTCACCTTTTACAACAAACTGTCTATCTGTGGTAGTTCCTTATTACAATTAGATCCATATCTGCCTGATATTTTGGTGGTCAGGAATTTCCTGGCATCATACTACTTAGGATATATATTTTGCAACATTTATTGTGGTTGTGTGTAATAACAAAGGAAAGGAATTTAGTTTTGGTTTCTTAAGATTGGCTATGGTATTTTGATATATTCAGCATAAACACTTCAGAAAATTGCTATATCCTCAAATCTAAGGTTTTTGTTTGTTTGTTTGCTTGTTTAAATGTGAACACAGCCACTGTATTTCTATTATGGTTTGCAATTTTGGGCCATAAAAGTTTAAGAGAGATTTTGTACCATTGGTCAGTCTAAAACATGTTAAAGCCACTTGTGTATCTAACTATGAGTTACGGGGACAAATAGATAGCAAAACATTCATGAAACATTAATCCTGCATTGAATTATCTGTATTTCCATCCATGTTGACACAGTAAAGCAAATGAAATAGTTTGCACAAAACATGAGAAAACTAAAAGATTATATTTCTAACAGCCACCCACACCCCTCCCAACTTTTTAGCTATTTAGGTTATATAACAAATATTTACTTTTATTTCACAGAATACCTAATATTCAATGAACCACAGCTGTTCACATTTTAATACAAGCCTCCACTAGCTGCATGAATATCTTATCTAGATCATTACCAGACCCTCTGTTTCTGCACAATACTGATAGAATTGACCCATGTTCACACATTTAACGTGGTATTCTACAGACTTTCTACATTTAAAATGTCAAATAACACTTTTGTAAAAACTTGAGAGAAATTGCCTCCTTTACCACCACTATTAAATTGAGTCAACTTTGAATATTGAACAGTAAATTTCAAGTTTGGATCCTTGCGCACCCTGATGTTTGTGGGCTATTTCCAAGAAATTCGTATAAGATGACTAAAGAAAGTAAAAGGAAGTAAAACAAAACAGCATAATATTTTTAAGATGTGTGTATCTTATGTTAAGAATTGTATCCTACCCTATTTTGTATTTTCTGAGCAGAGTACAACTTCTCCAGTGCTTTACAGGTCACAACAAAAGAAGAAAAAAAAAAAAAAAAAAAAAAAGATGTATATTGATTTTAATATGTGATCAGATGATTTCTCTAAAGTGGAGGGATTCTGCTGCAGTGGTAGATCTTTTATGGGTAATATAGTTTAATCATACCCTTTTGTTGTCAGCCTTCATTTCATTTCTGATTCCATACTGAATATAATTTTCCTTTTACTTTGCTAGACATTTAGGTTAAACTGTCATAATCCTATTGACCTCAAGTCAGTTGTTGTAATTTAATAAAACTATAGATGTAGCCCTGTTACCTGATTCCCCATAAACTACTATGACAGCCTTATACAATTCCATTAAAGGCAGAATATTCTTATATTCTCCCTCTTGACTTAAATATTTTGTGAATCCAGTGAAGTTTACATTTCCCAGAAATCATTACATCAGAGGCTGTAAACATAATTTTAATTCAAAGACTACATTATGCTTTTATAATTAATATACTAAATTAAAAATATCTTGTGAATTTTGGGCAGCTCTCTAGTTTATGAATGGTTTACAGTAGCAAGAATGTGTTGCTTGGCATTGCTTTGCATTCTAGACAAGCTAGACTTCTAAAAACTGGTGCATTTTTAGGCACCAGTATTTTTCTAGAGGTCCTTTCTTGATAAGCTGTCCTTTGACTGAAATATGTAAAACACATTGTGGCTGAAAATTCTGTGCTCAAAACATTAACTTCAATTCAAGACACAGGCCTCAAATCTCATACATACATACACATAAACAAAAGTATCTGTTTTTATAAAGCTTTTTCTGCTGCTATAATGAACACTTGCAGGTTCCTATTTTCAGTTATTGGGTTTATGCCTTTCCTCAGAACAATTTATTCATAATTTTAACTAGTTTAGTTTTGTGTTATTACTCATACTACTAACAGGATTCCACCTGGTGATACAATTTTCTTTTTACTCCTGTGTCAGACAGAAAGACTCCTTTTTTTCTTTTCTTCTTCTTTTTTATTTTTTCCCTTCCCTTCCCTTCCCTTCCCTTCCCTTCCCTTCCCTTCCCTTCCCTTCCCTTCCCTTCCCTTCCCTTCCCTTCCCTTCCCTTCCCTTCCCTTCCCTTCCCTTCCCTTCCCTTCCCTTCCCTTCCCTTCCCTTCCCTTCCCTTCCCTTCCCTTCCCTTCCCTTCCCTTCCCTTCCCTTCCCTTCCCTTCCCTTCCCTTCCCTTCCCTTCCCTTCCCTTCCCTTCCCTTCCCTTCCCTTCCCTTTTTCCATGTCAGATTATTATTTTTCCTGTCATACTTGAAAAGCTCTTGAGGTGAAGTACTTTAAAATCACACTTCTGTTTCTCTCTTGTCTTTTGCTAAGGAAAATTTTGGGTGAACAATGAACACACATGCATGGGCACCAGCTGTCTCTAGAAAACCAAGTAATGCTTCTGTCTAGCATACAGATGCTTTGTCTGTAAAGGTGCAACCCTAGTCACAGGACACTGCTTTATCTTTCCTTGGTGATAACTAAGACTATTTCTCTTCATTATGGAACATGAGAAACAGTCTCTTCAGAGACTGTTAGCACAGAGAAACACATTCATTATTTGGTGGCTGTTTGGAGTGTGGTGTGGGAAGGAAGAATTTTAGCTACATGCACAGCACCCTGCCTTTCATTTTATAATCAATGGATAAATTATCTGTTCAAATTAAAAAGTTTGCTTAAGAATGAGTTGAATTAAGGCGTATATTCTTCCTTTAATAATTTTCTAATGCCCTTGTTAGCCATAAATCTGAGGACTAAGGCTGGCTTTTCTATATACTTAATACTCCTCTAATAACCCTGGAAAACATGCAAGGTATACACATAAACCTCTAAAGACACTGTATGCCTCCAGAGCAATAGCCGTAACTTTGCTGTTACAATTTACAATTTAAATGATCGGAATATCTTAGTCATGGATTTGGGTTAAGTACTTGTAATTCCAGATTCTAAACATGATTGGAAACCACAATCTGGATCCACCTTTACATAGGTCTTGACATGAAACTTGAAAGAACTTTTCTTGCACTTAAGGAAATGCAAACTAATACCTTATTTATTTATTTATTTATTTATTTATTTTATTTGAGTTATGTTTCTGTGGAACCTTCTACTTATGATTTTCATAGCCTGAACATGTAGTAAAAGCACGGAAATATATCTGATCGTATTCATCAACATGGTGCTCTCTGATTAACCAAGTTTTCCTCATCAACCAGATGAGAACACCTTCTTGTTGGCATGACTGGTTTTAGGTTGGAAATTAGGAGACATTTCTTCTCAGAAAGAGTAGTCAGGCATTGGAATGGGTTGCCCAGGGAGGTGGTGGAGTCACTGTCCCTAGGGATGTTTAAAGAGAGGTTAGACTTGGTACTTAGGGACATGGTTTAGTGGGTGACATTGGTAGTAAGGGGATGGTTGGACCAGATGATCTTGGAAGTCTTTTCCAATCTTAATGATTCTATGATTCTATGAAATGAACATGGATGGTAAAGGGGAGGTGATAAGCTTTGGACCTCAATTGATATATAGCCAAGAGGTAGCTAGTATACATATCTGAGCCTAAATGCTGGAAATCCCATAGGTGATAGAAGTCCAAAGATATCTTCAAGGACTACAGTAATGAATCACACTCTTTATTTCATCCTGTTACCAATGAAAATGAGAAGTGTTTTTTTTTTTTCTCCTTTTTTTTTTTTTTTCCCTACTAGAAAATCTGTAACAGAATAAAATATGACTTAATTCTGGTATTAAATGCAACAATTCAACAATAAATCAGGTCAAATTATTCTGGACTCATTTCAAACTGACCGTTATGTGTCTTTCATTACAAAAATGGAAAGAAAAACCTTGACAATGATATTCAATACGTACAAGTACTTAATAATAATGTTTCTTAGAGCACTTAATCAGGCATATTTTATTGTATGACATCTCCTTAAAAAACTCATCTATAGTTGTGCAGTTTTTTTCACTGAGAGGAATACATGCTTAGGAACATCTCATGTTATCCTGAATGTTTCACAAAACCTTTTTGAAGTCTTTGGATTTAAGATAGGGATACAATTAATCCTATTCCTGTTATACACAGATATAAATCAGATAAAACTACCAAAAACTGATGGCACAGAACTTGACTGATACATATCAGTGTGTATCTCACTGAAGTGAATGGAACTCTACCTAGTTGGAATCAATTTGGCTACATTATTTGTTTTTATCACTGAAGACATACATATTTCTGCAAATTAATTTCCAATTAGCCAGTTGTGTATGTCTTTTTTTTTTTTCCTTGCAGCATACAAGGAAGTATAAAGAATGTCTACCTTGAATAATTCTAAATGCAACCAGTAACAACTAGGCTATTCTTAAGGAAAAGTTACTAGATTTTGAAAATATTTCAATGATTAATTTTCACACTTGTGACTTTTATATGGAATAAGTCATCATTCTAAAGCATGTTTTGCACAAGAATTGCTTTCTAGAATTTACGTGAATTATCTATTGCAGAACTGCTGCTAGCATCTGTTCATGTACACCATAATGAGACCAGACTTAATCTAGTTCAGTATCTTTTCTGTAGCAGTCATCAAAAGTGAACGTTTAAGAAAAGAGTGTAAAAATTCATACAAGTGGAGGTCCCCAAGACTTTTTTCTTGTTCAGGAGCAAATAAAAGTGTGTACATTCAAAAACAGCAATGAACCAAAAAGAACACCGAAGCTTTGCTGAGGTTTTTGGAAAGGTCATGACAAACTGGTATCCACTGTTTTCCTCCCTCTCCCTATGTTTATCTAGAACCCACATGCTAAATTAGCCAAATGAGCTGAAGTAGTCCATAAGTTAACTTGAACTAGTTCTAGATACATCACCCTGCCCCTTTTCCTAAGCATTCATCTATGCACAAAGGTATCAAGCCTGATTCACAAAGCTTATAGCAGTCTTTGGTATAATATCATTGATTTCCATGAAATGAACTAAACAAATTCATAAGTAGGTACAGGATAGTGAAATCATCCACAGTTTGGCTTAACCAACTTTGACAGTAACTCTCTATGAAACTAAGCAGAGAAAGACCACATGTATTGTGTTTTATATAGTAACACCATGTGCAGAAGAAAGTGAAAGTATGCATTTTGTTATTCACCAAGGTATTCCACAAGCAACCCATATTGTTTTTAGGTTTATAATATGAATCCATGTTACATTAGAAAGAATAATGGAAAAGCACAGATTTTCAAGGTGAATGTGATTGCTGTTGTTTGCCACTTCTTGGAGAATTTCATTGTATAGTAGGAAACCAATCATCTTTTATGCATGCTAAAGAATATATCAGAGAGAAATATAGAATTTATTTATTATAATGTATCTCAGCTTTTACTCTAAACGTGTGCACATTTTACTGTCTCCCCTCTCAGAGTCTGTTTTGCCCGCCACGATAATTGTTGAGCAATCTCCCTATCCTCATCTCAACCCTTGAGCCCTTTGCATTGTATTTTCTCCCCCTTCCCCTTTGAGGAGGGGTAGTGGGAGAGTGGCTGCCCACCCGAGTAAAACCCTCCCCATGCCTCCTGGCCTTTCTCTCCCTTGGTATCTGCTGATCTGCTGCTTTCTGGGCTTGGTTTGCATGCTGCTGGTAGGGAAAGGGTGTCTAACATGACAGAAAGCAACATCTGAAGGGCAGGCAGGGAAAGAAAATGGCTGAGATGAACAACAGCAAAGATTGTACTTGCTTGAAGGCTTGAAGCAACTCCTGGTGGCCCTACAGGCCTTGTTATAAGCTAGTTCTGTCTTCCTGGACAGTGGAATTACTCTATAGCTTTTTATTAACCACACAGATACTTAATCCTGTATTGTTTGTTTCTGATAACATTGGAAGCCTGTAAAATGTGATGTGTGCAGTATTTTAGGTTAGAATGGAGCAGCAATTGTACTCCGCTTAACATTCTTACTGTCAAACAAACAAACCAGACAATGCCAGAAACGCAGTTTGCCCTAAAACACAAAGTGCAGTCATTAGACATTGTAGCTGCTCATTTCTAAAAGCCACAAATATTCAAGAACCAAAACAGATAAATCTTAATGTGAAAATATTTTACTTTTCCTCTGGTAAAAGTGCTTGAGGAGGGTAGCAAACATAGTGGAAAAATGCTGCAAATCAAACAGACAGCCTATTCAGCCTGTTTTGTCCTTTCCACGTATTGGATCAATACTTGCTCTGGAAAAGAGAACATTTGGAAGATGTGCTTCAGACCACTGCTTGGGGGCCTAGAGTGTGTGCAATGCTTGGTGCAACTGTGCTAGCAGAGAGGATTGTAGCTGGTTTGCATAGTAGTGCATGGGAAGAAGAGAGACCTGCTTAGCTTTCCCCCTTCTCCAATAAATCCTCCTTTACTGTAACTTGATAACATCACTGAATATTGAACCAGGCATCTAAAATCCCATTGTTTAACCTTGAATGAGCATGATGCTGCATACTCCAAATGTATCGGTACTGTATACTCCAAGGTGTAAGCTGTGTTTTAATGGTGAACTGAATGAATTGCTGTTTATATGCACTGTTATTGTTTTTGTTTTTAAGAAAATAACTTTTTGGTTTTATCCAGAATCTAAAATACACAATCCATTTACTGAGATAAAAGTGTCTCAGTATAACCCAGTCTTCAGAAATAATTGCCTTAGGACAGGAAATGAAAGTTGTATTTGTTCCACTTAAGGCTTCTCATTCAAAGTTGGCTTTAATTACATGCACATAGAATAAAATACTTTAGAAAGTATCTCTAAAACAATGTTGTTTAAGACAAAGAAATAAAAGTCCCCGTGGCAAGTTTCATTCACAGGAAGCTTCCGTGCTGTAAACAATGCATTTTGATGAGTAATGCATTAGGTAAACCTGCTTAACACTTTAAAGGAATAAAAACCAGTATTGTTTTATTTAGTGAAGAAAGCCTTTCTTTTTTTTTTTTTTTTTTTTTTGGTCTACAAGGAAATTTTCATTTATTTTGAAATTTACATTTATTTATTTATTTATATATTTTTTCATTGAAAGTCAGGAGAAAGCCACTTGCAGGGCTAAAAAGACCCACAACACAAAATCAAACAAAACCAGAAGCAACCAAAATCGAAGTCTTTTAATTATTTTGCAACATACATATTTTTTTTGGTGAAGTACATGTCAAATGAAAAATAGTAGTAATTTCCTTCAAATTTCTGTTCAAAAGAAGAGTGGAATATTAACTTGTTAATTCTGAAAATCTACAAATGATGGAAAAGGGCTCTTTATTCGTGGAATACACTTCTGTTTTAGAAGTGAGGAAGTGAGCCTATTAGTGTCTGTGCTGCAACATGTACACCCTGCAAGTCTAACTGCATTCACAGGAGGGATTTCAATGCCTAAGCTTGTGCAATGTATTGGCAAAATCTGCAAAAACTGAAACAATTCAAATGGCTTGGGTTTTGCTGAGGGAAGGGTGAATTCATAGTATCATGTCATGTGTTTTCATTTATTCCAGTGAGTAATATATGTGTTTCAGGGCTAACCCATACAAGAAACAACTGATGCAAAGTGTGATGAAAACAGAACATAACAGAAAAAAATATTTGCTATTTTATAACCCAGAGGACAGTCTAGCCTTTTTGCTGTTGGAAAAACAGAGAGAGAGAGAGAGAGGGAGAGAGGGAGAGAGTGAATATTTAAAGTTGTAAGGAGTGCAATCTTATACTGAATCAGCAAGTAAAAAAAGGCTAAGTAATCCCTAGGGGCAGGGACTTCTTTTCATTATAGCCATGTAAAGTGCCTACTACAGCAGGGTCCCTCCTTTCCATCTGGAAATCAGGGTGCTTCTGTGATAAAATTAGTAAAATCACCACCAACACCAAAACAGAAAAAGCCCACACAATTTACTATGTAAATTCTGGTCTTCATTACATTGTGGATTAGAGGAGAAAGCCTAGGAACAAAACAGGAGAAATACGTTTGAGGGATTAGAGCTGTGGGGTAAGAACCTCTGCTGCTGCTGTTTTTATTGATGATCTGGATGAGGGGATTGAGTGCACCCTCAGTAAGTTCGCAGATGACACCAGGTTAAGTGCGTGTGTCGATCTGCTCGAGGGTAGGAAGGCTCTGCAGGAGGATCTGGATAGGCTGGAACGATGGGCTGAGGTCAACTGCATGAAGTTCAACAAGGCCAAGTGTCGGGTCCTGCACCTGGGGCGCAATAACCCCAAGCAGAGCTACAGGCTGGGAGAGGAATGATTGGAAAGCTGCCAGGCAGAGAAGGACCTGGGAGCGATGGTTGATGGTCGGCTGAATATGAGCCAGCAGTGTGCTCAGGTGGCCAAGAAGGCTAATGGCATCCTGGCTTGTATAAGAAGCATTGTGGCCAGCAGGTCTAGGGAAGTGACCGTCCCCCTGTACTCAGCTCTGGTGAGGCCACACCTCGAGTACTGTGTTCAGTTTTGGGCCCCTCGCTACAAGAAGGACATCGAGGTGCTTGAGAGAGTCCAGAGAAGGGTGACGAAGCTGGTGAGGGGCCTGGAGAACAAGTCCTACGAGGAACGGCTGAGGGAGCTGGGTTTGTTCAGCCTGGAGAAGAGGAGGCTCAGGGGCGACCTTATCGCTCTTTACAAGTACATTAAAGGAGGCTGTAGCGAGGTGGGGGTTGGTCTGTTCTCCCACATGCCTGGTGACAGGATGAGGGGAATGGGCTAAAGTTGCACCAGGAGTATTTTAGGTTGGATATTAGGAAGAACTTCTTTACTGAAATGGTTGTGAGGCATTGGAACAGGCTGCCCAGAGAAGTGGTGGAGTCACCATCCCTGGATGTCTTTAAAAGACGTTTAGATGTTGAACTTAGTGATATGGATTAGTGGAAGACTGGTTAGTGTTAGGTCAGAGGTTGGACTCGATGATGTTGAGGTCTCTTCCAACCTATACAATTCTGTGATTCTGTGATTCCACTGCTTCAGCTAAGTAGAACACTCTTAGTAGAGGGTTACCATTGGAGTCGCTCTTGCTATTTGAATATATTACACAAGACAACCACATGTAGAATTATGTGTGTGAATGAAAGATTTCTTTATAGTTTGAAAATTTGGTTGAACAGATAAAAACTAAGGAAAATAACATTTTTGTTCTGCAGTATGTTTAAACAAATACCTTGTGTGAACACCATTACTGTGAGGGAAGGGAAGGGAAGGGAAGGGAAGGGAAGGGAAGGGAAGGGAAGGGAAGGGAAGGGAAGGGAAGGGAAGGGAAGGGAAGGGAAGGGAAGGGAAGGGAAGGGAAGGGAAGGGAAGGGAAGGGAAGGGAAGGGAAGGGAAGGGAAGGGAAGGGAAGGGAAGGGAAGGGAAGGTGGAAGGAAGGAAGGAAGGAAAGGGAAGGGAAGGGAAGGGAAGGGAAGGGAAGGAAGGAAGGAAGGAAGGAAGGAAGGAAGGAAGGAAGGAAGGAAGGAAGGAAGGAAGGAAGGAAGGAAGGAAGGAAGGAAGGAAGGAAGGAAGGAAGGAAGGAAGGAAGGAAGGAAGGAAGGAAGGAAGGAAGGGAGGGAGGGAGAGAAAGAAAGAGAGAGAAAGAAAGAGAGAGAACGGGAAAGGGAAAGTCCCAGAGTTGACATACCTGGAAGTTTGTCCTGTGTGAAGCATGCATGATCGGGATTCTTCTGGAACAAGTACTGTGTTCTGAACATTTAAACTGTAGTAGCACAGAGAATCAGGTTTTCTTATGTGTTTTTCCTGTATATAAAGAACTCTTAGATACAGTGTGATAGGACAGGGGAACTTTCTTTTGTGGAAAGGTATGATCATCAGAATTTCTATCTAGAAATCCTGTGATTCTGTGATTCTGTGATTCTATCTTAGTTTCTTCAATATCCATCTGTAGATACTGTGCAATGTGTGTAACCTACAAGGCAGAAGTATAAATTCCTCTAGGTAGAGCAAGTATTGTCTTACCCATAATTTTTCCCTGCCTGAGATTTGGAACCAACAGACTCTATGGTGGTAATGAGAATTAATCATAATCCTAATTATTTTGGACACTGCAAGCTGAAGCACTTAAAAGTCTGGGTAGAAACAGGAGGCTGATAATAGAAATGCTAACTGACATAATGGATCTTTTCAGACATGAATATCAGTGTACCCTTTAATGTGAGTCCTTTGAAATTCTTTACTGTAAAGTGGATCGGCACCTTTTCCTACGAGAAAATCCCTGCTCCCTTAAATGGTAGTCTCAGCAATACCAGAACTAAAAATTCTGCTAACTGTGTCCTGAATAACATATTTCTATGGACTAGATAACGGGCCCCTCACTTACTTTGTATACATTTTAATTTCTGTCAGACCAATTGGTGAATTACACCAATACCACAGGGCTTCTCTTTATTTCTTTTCCTAATCTTACCTTGGAGAACTTCTTGTCAGATTTTATATGGATATGTATATGTGTTTGTATATATGAAGAATAATATACATTTCTTATTCTTATTTTCCCTTTCTTATATTATGCTCTTTTTTCCTTTTCTGTTTCTACTGTTTTTACTAATTGGAAACAAAGAATATAAAATTCTGAATCTCTAACATCAATGGTTGTTGCTCATGAATATCCAATATCAGATTTGGATACATGACAAATACGCTTTACAGATAGAGTAAGCATTCTTTGGTAAGCAGATTGTATCTTCTAGATTATGTTAAATGAGTTGGCAAGCATACTGAAACAATCATCTCCCAGAAAGTTTTATCTCCCTCTCAAGTAATTAGAAATGGAGCTACTAACTTTCTGTGATTTTACTGAGGATTTGTTTCAATACACCAGATGTAAACAGCATCACATAGATTCTCGTGTCTTCAGAAGGCAGTAGTAGACTTGTGCTCAGAGAAGCAAGATCTATGCTTATGGTGATCCTCAGAGTGAGTCTATTTTCATTAGCCTATGATGCTGATGAGGTAATTACTCTAGACCTGCTTCCCCTGAGATCTTATGCACTGCCACTGAAAAGCTGACAGAAGCTTTGTCATAGACCTAAATAAATAAATAAATAAATAAATAAATAATAATAATAATAATAAAAAGACAAAGAAAGGAAGGGATAGCGGAAGAGAGAAACACAAATAGAAAGGGAGAGAAAGAGAGAATAAATTAATGAAATTAATCTTATTTATTTATTTATTTATTTATTTATTTTTTAAGGACTTGATCTATAAAGTAGAGTTTATAGCCATGAAATACAAGTGTAAGAGCTTTCTGTACGGCACTCAGGAGGTGTTATACAACCCTTAGGAAGCTGTTTGATAACCAGTATGCAGAAGGGTGAACCTCATAAGGGCCCTTCAAGAAAGTGAAAGTGCACAGGGAGGAGAGGCCAGAAGTAGGCAGGTATTGGGGAACCTGAAATATTATAAACTGATGGCATGAGTCAAGTTGAGGTGTCAGAAGCATAAATGGCAACAAGGAAGGGTAAAGGGATCATGATTTTAGATTCAGCCCCTTCAATTCTACATGTATGGCATTAAGAACTTACGGCTATTCCTCAGTTTGTCCTTTATTTAATTGAAAGTCCATAGATGCAGAAAATTCAGTTTTGCTTAAATGAGTATAGACAAATATAGACAAATACTTTGTCTGTAATAAGCCCTGACACTCACTCAGGAATACTTGCATTATGCTGAGTGTGAGGTGAGTCACCATGAGAAGCCTGAAAACTAGATATTAATCAGCAAGGTCTACAAGCCCTAATTACTAGATACCTGTGAAGCTGATACTGCATGAATGATGAAGGAGATATACATCTTTCTCATTTATTCCTGCAAACACAACTAGGTGTGGCTAGGGAACAGGCAAACTCATTTACTTATATTAGAAAGCTAGTATTGCGGTACTCAAGCTTCTTCACCCCACAGGAAAAGATTTTATTAGCTTGGAGCCATGTCATAATGTATTAGATGAAGACATACTTTGAAATGGGTTCATTGAGCAAGGAGTGTGTGTTCAGAAATGAACTCTTCAGCAGTAACATTAAGGTTTCTCGGCAGCATGTTGCACAATGACTGTTTCTCCCCATGGAAATCAATATAGTACACTAACCTGCTCTGGCTTCTTTTGACTCTTCCTTTTTATGATACTGTCAAAGAGGAATAATTTAGCATCCTTTGTTGTCTGAATGTCTAAACTAATTACAGACAGGCACTAAAGCTGTATTTGCTGACTGGGCTTCTGCTGATTCAGCTTTTTTAGTGTTTAATGACCTTCTTTAACAGCTAGAGTACTAAAAGATGGTTTTGCATACAGAGTGTATCTGAGGTGGTTACAGAACTGGTATTTATTCTGTGGATTCTATACTGCTTATACATGCTTCACAAACCAAAGGAAAAAAATCAGTCTTATCAACAGATTTATCCCCAAGGATATCCTCTGCAGTTTATATAACACAATTTTTTTTTTCAAGAGCCATATTCTGTCTAGGGGCATTGTCACAGCTGCTACAGAAAACAGAAGGTTAATTCAAAATTTTAGAAATTAAGATTGAATTTTGAAACACTCCAAGTATGTGTCTTTTTTAAGAGCTTTGTGAGGTTGTGCTGCAGAGGATAAAAAAGATTACAAACTCTGGTGCTTTTGCTCTGGTGCTTCTGGTGCTACCAGGCACATCCAGCACCGTCACAGAATCATGGAATGGTTGAGGTTGGAAGGGATCTTCAGAGATCATCCAGTCCAACACCCCTGATCAAGAAGGGTCATCCGAATGCTACAAATAGCTGAGGGGACAATGTAAAGAGGATGGGGACAAAGTCTTCTTAGTTGTGGCTAGTTATAGTACAAGGGGTAATGGGTATAAATTGAACCACTGGAGGTTTCATCATTATACGAGGAAGAACTTTACAGTTCTGGTGACAGAGCACTGGCACAGGCTGCACAGAGAGGTTGTGGAGTCTCCTTCTTTAGAGATATTCAAGACCTGTCTGGATGTGATCCTGTGTAACATGCTCTAGGTGACCCTGCTTGAGCTGGAGGGTTGGACTAGGGGATCTCTGGAGGTCCCTTCCAACCTCAACCATTCTATGATTCTGTGATTTTGTAATTCACCCATATAGAACAGATGTGTCTGGATTGCTATTGGCAAAGGTAATGAACAAAAACATAAAGGTAGAGGAGAGCCCAAACTATACCTGTCCTATTATGCAAACCAAAGAACATCAAAAGTGGGAATACTAATTTGTGCATTTCCCTCCAGAGAGCGATTCTGAAGAAGATTCCATTTCCAACATTCTCCCTCAATTGGTTGGATGCACTGAAGACTTTCATAGCTTTTGCGCATATAGTGGTGGAGCTAACTCTTGTTACATTTCCTTTTTCCTCATTTTTAAAATGTCATTTGTAAAGACATTTGGACGACTCTGTAGATAATATTTTTAAATCTCTGTAAGGTGCTGAATAGAAAATTCCTTAGATGTTAAATTAAGGATATACTTTGAGAAGTGTCTAACAAAAGAAAAAGAGAGAAAGGTTTAAGGAAAACAGTACTAGTAACCTCATTGTGCTTCTGAAAATGGATGTATTTTATTCACAGAGCGGTCTTTTAGGAATCCCAGTCCTTCCTTCCTTCCTTCCTTCCTTCCTTCCTTCCTTCCTTCCTTCCTTCCTTCCTTCCTTCCTTCCTTCCTTCCTTCCTTCCTTCCTCCCTCCCTCCCTCCCTCCCTCCCTCCCTCCCTCTTCCTCTTCCTCTTCCTCTTCCTCTTCCTCTTCCTCTTCCTCTTCCTCTTCCTCTTCCTCTTCCTCTTCCTCTTCCTCTTCCTCTTCCTCTTCCTCTTCCTCTTCCTCTTCCTCTTCCTCTTCCTCTTTTCCTCTCTCCCTTCCTCCATTCCTTCCTCCTTCCTTTCCTCCCTTTTCCTTCCACTCTTAGGTAGACCAAGAACAAAGCAGATCAAGAAGACTTGCCTCCCCACTTGGGGCTGGGAACAGGAAGAGGTCCCACATGGGGCTGAATGAGTGCCTCACATCCAAGCATGATTCCAACATCATGGAGTAGTTGGACTTTGTCTCCTCTCTCACTGAGATGGGAGAGCTGAAGCAAGGGAAGGATGTTGTAATTTGCTGCTGGCTCAGCCCACAGAAGTCTAAGTTTTCTCCCACCCAGATAAGAAGTGCTAAGAAGATGGTTTGTGCTTTTATATTTTCTTCACAGAGTCCCTTTCCTTTTTGATTCTTGGCTTCTACGACTACAAAAACAGCTCCCACACAAAGCTTGTGGCAAAGCCACAACTAGGTCCATTAAAAGTATAATGGCTTGCCAAATGCATGCATTTTTTTTTTATTTTAACCATAGTTGTCTGAGTTTCTTAAAGAGATTCTTAAATTGGCAGGATTCCAGCTTTTGAGATGTATATATTTTATTAGAAAATATATGAGGAGTTTAAAACAGATTTTGCAATGAAAATATGCAAGCCACTATAATTGCAGTGATACTAGCTGGTGTCACTGTATTGTCATGCATGCTTATTTTTATATGACAGCCACAATGTGACATAATTTACAGGAAGTGAAAGATTTGTAGTGTACAAAAAAGAAATTAAATACACACTGCTTTGTGAAAACAAATCACAAACTATTATTCTCTGCTTAATCTATTCTGTACTTTTTTTAGTTCATTTAATTTCTGAGAACTGTCATCAATCTCAAGATTTTGTATCCTGAAAAGGACAAGTGTAGTTTGAGAAACCAAATGAAACACTCATAACACATTTGAATTTTCTTACAAGATTCTAAGTGTTGGCATTGAAGGGATTTTTTCTAGTGTGAAGGGTTACTGAAGGGGTGTAATTGTGGCTCTAATCTTATGTGATTTCTGGAGAAGATGACTTGCTCAGTCATTTACACTTCTACAATTTTATTATTGTTATTATATGAGAAGTACTACTTAAAATCATCTGCTTCATTAGCATCATGGATCATCAGATGAAGTAACAATCCACTCTACTGTAACAGCCTGAAGACTTCCTCTGGATACATTTCATTTTTAAGTAATGTCATCCCCAGAATTGTGACTGAGTATGAACACTTAGTAAGAAATACAACTCTGGGTGGCTCTACAGAGTGAAATAATTGCAATTTAGTCCATTCTTTTCTCTGAGATTCTATATATAAATTGCTATTTCAGAAACAGCCACAAAAAGCCTTATAACAATAGAAATGCCCACTATCTCTAATACTACTTCTTATATCAATATGGAACATGAAGTACAGATGTTAGACATTCAGTATGCTAACAAGTCAATCACTTGTTTTGAGCAAAGATCAGAGAATGTGTACAGGTCTGTGGGTTGTTAATCTTCCCTCTAGTCTCTTTTAAAAGCATTTTTTTTCTTCTGTTCTCTCCTGCTTCCTTTTTCCCCTTCCCTATAGCCCATGTTTTATTTTATTTTATTTTATTTTATTTTATTTTATTTTATTTTATTTTATTTTATTTTATTTTATTTTATTTTATTTTATTTTATTATTTTATTTTATTTTATTTTATTTTATTTTATTTTATTTTATTTTATTTTATTTTATTTTATTTTATTTTATTTTATTTTATTTTATTCAAATAAATGTTCATATTTCCTCCTTCAGGAGAAGCCTTAGAATGTTTTGTGGAATAAGGCCTAAATTCCATAATGAGCAGGGTTAGGCCTACTCCATGCTGAGGATTTTCTAGTGGCCAAGTCTCTGTGCAATGATGGATTTAATTCTCAGATGTACGCAAGTCTGGGGAAACAAGTCACTTTGCTTGGCTGTTGTTTGCATTATCATGTGTTAGTTATTGTAGAGACCAGCTAGAGTATTTGTGTTTCTTTGTGCAACTCTGCACTCAGTTCATCATCTGTCAAGGGGCAGCTATTACCTCATTGTAGCTATGTGAACAAGGTGGTATTAGTTGCATATGTACCACAACAAGAAAGGCAAGATGAAAACATACAAGGATTAGCATAGAGGATAATGAAGACAATAAATAAATTCTTAAAAATAATCTAGTCTAAATAATAATCTAATAATAATCTAAAACTCCTAAATCAATAATAATAATAATAAGAAGAAGACAAATAATAATTTTTTTCTTCTCATACCTAATCATTAGTGCACTGAATCCAGGATAAATAAAGCCCAATATTTTCTCAAATAAATAAATAATAAATAATAAGAAATACTTCATTGCAGTGAAAAAGACTTCTTGATTTGTTTCATGATCTTGGACGTCAGCCATTTACATTCTTCTTGCTGATTTTTTAGGGTTTTCCTATTTCTCACAATTGTACATAATGTCTCTGTAAAAAATAATGGAATATCCAAAGGGAAAAAAAATTTGTTTGCTCTTTATGCGTAAGCCTAAATATAGATATTTGTGGAAGTAAAAGAAGAATGCTTGTGACAAGCTGCAAATGTTGCTTGGCAAAAAAATAATTGCCTAATTGCTACTTCTATAGTAATCTTCATGTGTTCTCTTTTTCAGATCTTCAGCCAGAATTGTAAAAATGGCTAAATATGGAACGTGTCACTATTTTATTAAATTTACTTTCTAGAAAATATAGGATTTATTTTCTAATTTATTCAACACTAGACTTAGACATTAGACAACACTGCTTAGGCAGAGTTAATGATAACTCTGCAGTACCCTTTAAAAAATCCATCCTTAGTATGTGTTCCTACCCCATCTGGAAAACATAGTGTTTTCTAAAGGATGTGGTTCTAAAGGATGTGCTTCTATACAAGCCTTGATAAAAACAGATTTTAGTTTTCTGGATGGGACTTCAGGGTCTTTATGACTGTTGATATGATTTGATATGATTGATATGATATGATATATGATACGTTCATAGAACCATAGAATCATAGAATATCCAGAGTTGGAAGGGACCCATAAGGATCATCAAGTCCTGGCACCACACAGGTGTACCCAAAAGTTTAAACCATTTGACTAAATGCCCAGTCCAACCTCTTTTTAAATTCAGACAGGCTTGGTGCAGTGACTGCACTGGGGAGCCTGTTCCAGTTTGCAACCACCATGTTATTATTATATGATATGATACAATGTGATATGTAGCCCTATAAAGCACCCATCGCATTCCTTGACAGGCTACGTCCTCTCTCGGTCAAGTCGCTCAGTTCCATGAAATGATCCTGCATCATCATGGACTGTCAGTGATTTACATTTATAGCTCACCTGGTGCAATTTGGTAAATCATAATTGATGTAACAATTGTGGATGGAGAGAGAAATAAAGCTCTGAAAATTTCATAAAACAAACAAACAAAAACATATACAAAGATGATCCTACTACTTTGGCACTGGATATCATTGAATTAATTAATTCCTGCTTATCTCCAGGAGTCATTATGCCTGTTACGACTAAAGTAGGAAACATAATACTTAAAAACATAAAATCTCAAGACACCAAGACCTCTAATTCTGTCTGAACTTAGAGGTATACAAAGTAACTCAGAATATCTATCCTGTTTAAGACGAGCTCTCATCTGTCCTACCATACCTAGTGCATTTCTAACCTGAGTGTTAGGTTAAGAAAGGACGTTTGAGAGACAGTAATATATAAATAGATGTAGCAAAAGGCCACATAAGACAAAAGTCTTTCCACGCTTTCCTTTTCCAAGTATTTTAGATGAATATTTGTCTTTCTAATTTGGTAAGGCTAGTATATCTTCTAGGTAGCTGAATCTTCAGTAGGTTGTCTGGTGGCAAAAACACTAGAGATAAAACATATTGCTATTGGACAGGAGTCAGATCCAGATAAGGGCAGACACCTTATATGTCTTCAAGTAGCTGTCTACAACAAGTGTCTAAGTTACCATTACAGACAGCTCCAATCACAGCTAATGGAAATTTGTGCTGTATTGTCAATGGAGCCTAAACAACTACTTAGCTCTCCCCAAAATTGATATTAATATTGCTGATGAGTTCTCCAATGAATGTAATGGAAGCTTTGATACCTACCTCACTTATAAACAAATGTATGCAGGCACATAAATGTAGGTCTCTTAATCAGGAGATAAATCACACCATTGCAATATAAGCTTAAAATAAAAGCAACAGATGGACACAAATAAACATGTGAACAAGCTCAAGGGAAAGAAAAAAAGTGAGAGATGAAGAAGCTTTGTTTGTGCAGTAGGTCACATGCCTAGTCTGTGAGGGTAGAGTCCATATTTGGGAATACTTTATACTCCCACAAGTATGTATTTATTTGCTGTGTTCCATAAGGTGCCCCTAGATAGCAAATAAATGTGCATAGTGTCTTTTTTTTTTTTTTTTTTTAACCATGTGAAAAAACTTCTCGTTTAATCTTCCCTTCCACAGAGAAAGAAAAGCCCTTCTAAGGAGAAAATCACTCACAATCGAATAGTCTCTAAAAAGTAGGTGATGTACTAAACTGTAGGTGAAAAGCAACAACCTTTGGAATACTATATACAGATCTTCAAGAAAGGCAGATGAGAAAAGTGGAAATATATTCATAAATATTATTCTACCCATTGATCACAGTACTGTTGAAATGTTGAATACTGTTCAAAAAGGATCAGTAGAGAGAAATACTACAGAAATTATTTTTCGAAATATGGGTGAGGCAATGATGTTTTTGTCAAGGCCAGAGAAGACTTTCAGCAGCTTGAGAGAGATCACAGAGATAAACCACTGCTGGCATCACAGTAAGGGTGCTCTTTTTTTGGTGAGCTGGCTTAGCCAGTAGAAGCAGATGTGAAACCTCCTTTGATTTCCAACAGCTGATAACCCTGTGGATAAAGTCTTTGGGAGAAAAACAAACAAGCAAAAAACATCTCCTTGTAACTACTATATGGAACTTTAGACTCTTAGACTCTTGAAATAGTCTGAAGAGTGAAAAGGCTTTCTTTAAAGAAGTTTCCTTTTCTGGCTTTTTTTTTTTTTCCTCCCTTTGTCCCTTTGTTGCTATTTTGGCCTGCAGTTACAGCTTTTAAAGCCTGAAAATCTTTCCCATAGGCAAAGAAGCTTTCTGTGTGTCTGTTTACGTACAGTTGACTTCTCTTTCACTTACAAAGTCATTCCTATATGGAAAAAAAAAATGCAGCCCATCTTAATAACAAATCAGTTACAAAGCAGAGAACCACAAAAGAAAGTAGAAAGCAAGCATAAATTTACAACGGAAGGGGAAAATTGGACTTTAAGTACATTCTCACCAGTACAAGCTGTGTACCAGGTCATCCTCTGCTTTGTGATTATGTTTGCACCTATGCAGATGCACACTTCATTTCCTTTCTTTCCGCACTATTCAGATCTGTACCTCTACCTACAGAACAGAAGTTCTGAGAGGTTCAAGATATGTGTTTGCTTAAAATGCTTACTAAAAGATCACACCTTCAAAAAATTACATGTCTATATGACATACTCTGGACTGCTAAACCTCTAGCCCAAAGTTCTCAATTCATCTGCATAACAATCTATGTAAAACTTGTGCATCCATAATTTGCTAATCTTCATCAATCATAGTAATTTCTGGTAATGAAATAGCAGTCTTTCAGTTTCCAGCCCCTTCCAAGTTTCCTAGCAAATGTGTCAATTAGATAGAGTTATTTTGATGAAGTGGATGCCTGTCATTCATATAAAAGCCACAAAACCACATTAAAAAAAAAAAAAAAAAAAAAAAAAAAAAGATGTTTATTTACTCGGATTGTGGTTCAGAAGCAAAATAATGACTTGTGGGACATACTACATGGCACAAAGCTGACTATGGACTTAATTTTGTTCGAGTTAGTTGTAAGTGTTTAACAAGCATCAGTGAAAGAGGTTTGAGTAAATGATAAGAGACACAGGAGAAAACCTAATGAAATTAATTTATACAGTTCCTTCCTCCTCCTTCCTCATCCATTTTGTTCACTTTAAAGACAATGAGTTTAGAAGGCTTTTATTTCTGTGGTTTTGAAACACATCAGCTTTGTTGCCTGAAAACAAAGACCCGAAGAGTGGTCAAAGTGGTCAAATCTTGCTGGTCAACCTGTTTGTGTGTAGGGTTCCTTCTGAGGTCACTGGTGGCCAGTATTTCATACATAATGACAGGGACACAGAACTAAAAGTATGTCATGTATTTCAGTGGACAAAGAAAGTCATCACAAGAGTGATGTTTCAGCTGTAAATTTATGTTTCAGCTGTAAATATGAAAATACAACAGAAACAAACAAGCAAGAATAACTATATTGGAGATGTTTTGTTCAAAAATCCACTCTCAAAAACTGTTCACTGTTCACTGTTCACCAAATACTTTCTATTTGCACAAACTTATGCCATTTGAATGGAACTCTTCCTTTTTGGGGGTAGAGAAGACAAAAAGGAATAAGGGACCTTGCATTTGTAAGCAAAAGAGAAATGATTTGTCTTACTGGAGGGTGTCTTGTGGTCTTCCTGTTTACTCATCAGTTCACAGGTCAGACTGCATGTTGGAGAGGAGTATCTCCCCCATGTTCATTCCATCCGTCTGCCTGTAGCAGGAGGAGGTTGAGGACAGCTGTTCTCTTCCAGACTCAGCTGTTCTGAGAGGTTTCCACTCCAGCTGCTCCTCACCATGTCTCCCCTGAGGCAACAGCCAGCCTTACACTGGCTGACTGACTGCATTAGCTGTCTCTAACCTACTCTGAGTGAAATAAACCAGGGTAACTTCAGATGTTTAAATAGTAACTAATTACTAATTTGGCCCATGAAGGGCAAATGCTAAGGCATTTTCCCACATGCTGTTCATACATTGCTGAGGAGAGACAATTTTGTCAGCATGTGGTGAAGGAGAAGCCTTATAAGAGCATTTTTCTCTGGTGTAAGAGTTTGGGGGGTATTTTTGTTTACTACATCTGAAACCAAACCAGACATTCACTGAAGCAAGAAATGCAGGTATTCTATCTTTGAGATAAATGATTTCAGAAGTCTGTTGAATGTTCTTATACTGCATCTCAAAGCCTCATTAAGACAACCCAAGCTATGGATGGTTGATGGTACTGCTACCTTGTCATACAGCTTTCACTGTCCTTAGGCAGAGACTGAATGCATATTTTGTGCATGCTCATTGAAGAGCTACAGATTAATAGTAGACTATAAGGTAATGCAAACATTAGAGAGTTAAAAAGAGAATCTTCCTTTTATACTTTGAGTATTACTTCAATCTTAATAAAGATAGAGCTTTTCTGAACTTTGTGCAATTTTTAGAAAGGCCAATTTTTGTTTGACTTTTGGAAGAAAGAGATTTCAACATATGTCAAGGATTTTTAAACAAAATTCATCAGAGAGGATAACCTTGGACCTCCATTTAATATCTTAGCATGCAGAGACCCCCTGTTTCAAATGATACCACTGTGAAACTGTATTTTGTATAATTTCCAGGAGTAAAATATAAATGTTTCTAGCAAAGCATTCTTATCATAAGTTTGTTTTCTAAGTGTGTCTATTCCTTTTTGGTGCTTGTTCCTGTCAAAGGAAACCTTTTTTGTTTTAATGGAAAAACAAAATGGATGGATTTCCTAGGTTTTTATTTCTACCACTCTGCAAACTCACAAAACCATAATGTAAGGCATTTCTGAAAGCCCCTTGTTATAATATCAGCCAAGAATACTATTTCTGTCGCTTCCTGTTTCTCGCTACACTGCAAAGGATTGTAAACATGACATTTCTCCTACTAGTTGTGCACTTTTAAATTCTGATCTCAGCAGGAGCCAGGAAAAGCACAAGAATGCAAACCTAACTACTATGTAGTAAGGGAAACTAAGATCTGGCACAAATGATCATTTCCTTGTTTTAGATTTGCATTTCTTTTCAGAATATATCTATTCAAGGCTTATAAAGCATTTTTAGCACGTGGCCTATTTCTGACATCAGTTAATAGACTAGGGTGAATCTCATCCTATTTCCTTCCACTGACGGAAGTGTGACCATCTCTGCTGTTCATGTTTACATGTTGAATGTCTCCATTTGGGCACCAAAGTCCCATTTTCTCTGCTTGCCTACATGCAGAGCTGTCAGCCTGCATATTGATTTTTCTCTTTATATATGATCAAAACAGTTTTACATCAAATGAAAGAGACACCTTTATTTTACTGCCTATAGTAGGAATTGCTATAACCTGGTTACTCGACAACCAAGGACAGCATTTAACCTCCAGCTAAACAACCTCTGTCCTATGAAAATATATATATATATATCATGTATTCATACATGCAAGTTTTCCTGTATCATAGTCACACTAAAAACTTTGCTTCTTTTCATTAGTGTTCTTTGCTGAGGAATAAAGACATTACACATTTATTGGTTTTGATTCCCTCTCCTTTTTACATTCCTTTAGTGCCAGAATCAATTCTTTGTCACGAAGGAAAGTCCCAAATGTCTGTTTGGCATGCTGTCTTCTATGCAGTGTAATCTCTAAATACTATTTCCAGTCCTCCCTCTTTTAGGTAAAGGCAGAAAAGGAAGAATAAATTGTTTGTGACCCTGATGGCACACAATGGTAAAGAATTGCCCCTTGTTGCAAAAGACATTAGGAATGTTCACGGAGCGTGTACTCATATGGGTCTAATTCTGCAGTTCCCGGAAATTAAAGAAGAAATTTCTGCAAAGCAAGGTATGTCCCTTAGGAAGGACATTCCTCTGCACAGCTTTAAGAAAAGGGTTTCTACTAGCTATGTTACCTTGTGTTTAATTGGTAGCATCTTGTAGAAGCATCTGTGTAGTAAAGGTTTTGGAAGAGAAAATTTGGGTAAAATGATCTCAAAAATCTTAATTGCTAATGAACAATGTATAAAAGCACCTGTATGTCATATTAAATATTGAAGTACTGGCCTATTAAGCAAGGACTCTGATATTCCTGGGAATATAAGAATGTCATCCAAATCTGCAGAATTGACTGTTGGCAACTTAATTACCAAACCCATTTCCATAGTAGAGTGGAAATAGCATGCCTGAATCTGTACAAGTTAATTTCTCATTGAATCTACAGTACACTAGGACAGGTGTTTCTTTTTATTTGTGTAACACAACAAAAATCCCAAGCTGGAAAAGGAATAATGACTGAAAGTTCTTGCTTGTTTATCAGTTTGTTTATGTAAAGGTAACAGGAACTCTTTTAAAAGTTTTAAGACATGCAATATAAATATTCTGCAATTTTGCCAACTTTTTTTGACAAAATTGCCAACATAATTTTACTCCTGGTTATATTACAATCACCAAAATAAGCAGAGAAAACTCTGACTGCATTTTTTAAACATGTGGGTGGAAGTCACATGTAGTTGGAATGTCTCTGCAGTCTGGGTTTCTATTCAATCAGCTGAGTTCAGCTATAATTTTTCCACTAATAAAAACTCGAATAGTTCAGATTGACTTCTGTTTTAAAGAATGCACTGAAATCTTGGCTCTGATGACATTAATGGACTGGGGAATATGCTTTATATCACCCTAAGTTTCTAGAAAATGAAAATTGCTGGAGAAACATTTCTTCTCTTACTGACTTCTAAATCTTTATTTATTTTTTGGTTAAAAGGATTTGTGTATCATAAATACGTTGATGTAATATAATCTATATAGCTTGGATATAATGTTATTGCCTGAACTTCACAGTCAATTTCAAATATTAGTGAACGTAAGACAATTAGGACATATTTGTTGAAGTGAAAGTAGTTTATTCATGGGTGATTTATAATTTTTCAGCCTTAGTGTTGCAGTACCCCATTTCTTAGAATGGCTCAGGTTTGAAGGGACCTTAAACATCCGCTTCCATGTTCCAAATCCGCTGCCATGGGCAATTGCCATTTAATACATATGCCATTTAATACATATGAGAAGGCCAGACTGTGAAGAAAAGGTCAGTTAACATTTTCTAAAAGTTAGATTTAAAGGTGTATGTGGAATTTGCTCACATGAACAGACGAAGCCTTAAAACTAGTCTCTTTGAAAAATGATGCTTTCAGCATTTCAAATTTTCTTCTGTGAACAATTTTCAGGAAATATATTTTTTAACTGAAGTTAGAAAGTGAAAGGAAGTGATCAGATTTTCAGTCATTCAGTGGTATCTGTAATTCATGCCACTGCTGACATTCAAGTGGTAGACAAATAAACTTCAACACCATGCTTCTTGGTCTTTCTTCTAATGTCCAACCAATCAGTTCACTTATGCATATAGGATGCTTGCAATATGTTCCAGTTTTTGAGGTAAATCTTTGTGTGCTCCAGTACTACAATTAGTGAAACATCTAGGACAGGAAGACATTTATATAAAGTGTTAGCTAGTGAATCATATTTCCTAAATTAAAAACAATACAACAAACAAACAAACAAACAAAAAAACACCACCAACAACAAAATGAACCTGTTTATTTTTCTCTTTCTTTTTCTATTAATCTGGAGAACTTGTCCAGTAAATGACTTAATTATATGCTGAATTGATAAATTCCATAAGATTATGTATGTGGTTAAGTGCTTTGATGGATCCAAATCTTTAATGGTTAATTTTTATTGTGGTATGTTTGTAGTAGGGCCAAATGTAGTTTAACTGTCTTATTTAATTTTGATATACAAAATGTACACATAGTAGTTGCATTAGGAATCCTATGGAAGAGTTATAGAAAGAATTTTATTATCAAAATCTATAAAATAATTCATAGTAAGTTTGCAAGTAGTGAATACAGAAGCATTTAATATTATATGCATACCATGTATACCCATGGCTTAGCATTTAATTATTCTGTAGAATGAGAGACACACAGATGAGAACCATATGAAACAGAAAAAAAATGAAAATAAAAAAATCTCTAACAGATTTTTTTCCTCTGTCTATTTGAATAGCAATCTTCCATTGAGTAGTCAAGCATTTTTCTGCTGCCTAGAGCCAGTTGCTTTTGTAAATGATAATACATTACTGTATTGATTGTTTTTCTACCTTCAGTACATCAAGATGTATCTGATATAAAATTTGTAAAAGATTAATTGCAGTCTAGCTTGGGAAAAGAATCACCATTTACAGAAAGTAATCCAAAAATAGATATGGAGTTAATCAAAGCTTGGGAGTGAAATTCAGACCTACAAACTTCAGACTTCCAAACTACAAATGTAACTGTGAGGTGAGGTAATATATTCAATCAGAATGTAGTCCCCACAGAAGCCTTAAAAATCTTTTATATCCACCAGAAGCTGATGTTCACTCAATCCTAGCCTCTTTCTCACTGTAATAATCTCATCTGGAGTTTTATTTTAATTTATTTATTTATTTATTTATTATCTTTTAATGCTGTTTCCTTTACATTGTTGGACTCCCCAGTCTTTGTTGCTTCGGAATTCTTTGTTATAAATTTGATACTTCAGAATTGGAAAGCAAATACAATTTACAACCCAGTAAACTACAGTTCTCATACTTTCCTAGCATGTGATTTTGATTTTGTAGGTACATATACATATGTGAGCACTGAGCTCACAGAACTGATAAAAAAAAAAAAAAAAAAAAGTAATGATAATCAGCAAAACTTGACTTGCACTGACATTTTTACATTTTGAGAAATTTCATCGGTGTGTCTTAGTTCAGCTTTTCAAATTCTTTAATGAAAGAGTTCAAATTTGTCAGTGAATTTCCATACAGTATACATTTAAAGAACAGAGAACACAGAAAATTAGAAAGAAATCCCAGAGCTGTTAGACATATGCACAGAGAATAACATTAGCGAAGTGTGAGTTGATAGCTATAAAGCAAATAATTCAAAAGCCCTGCATAACTGAAGAAGAGAAATTGGAAAACAGGAATACCAAAAGTAGCTCTGAGGTGTTATTAGACAGCAAACAAGATATAGTAGGAGTTTGCATTATGATATGGCAGAAAATCACCAATATAATTTTAAACCGTCTCCATGGAGAAATCATGCCATGGAGGAGGAATATAATAATACCTATTTGTCTTGCCTGCAGGAAATATACCTTGGATAGTTAGTTGAAATTTGAGTACTGTATTATCAAAAAGATAATAATCAGGCTGCAGAGATATTACAGAGATACAAAACAAACAAAAAACAAGGCAGTTAGGACAACTAACTGATTAACTTGAACCATACAATGAATACCACTGAAGAGAAAGAAACAACTCACTCAGATTAAAGATTTTTAAAGTTCTGATTCTTATTTCTGGATATGAGGGAGTTTTAGTAGTGGAGATTTTATTCTGTAGGAATATATGTATATATTTTCAGAGAATTAAACTATATTTGAAGGAAAAAAAATGAAATCTTTAACTCATCTTGATGTGTTTGGAGTGAGAGAAGGAGAGCATGAAGACAAGAAAGTGTAAATGAGTAAACCCAAATCTGAAAATTAACCTTATTAGTTGTGTCCTCATTTTTGCTGTGTCTGGCTGCTGAGCTAAAAAATCTATTCACAAATTTCCTGTTTAGGACCTTGCAGCAGATAACCCTAAGACAATCCAATAAGCTTTCTTTATTGAAACAATAACACAAACAACATTATTGTTCCAAAGGGAATAGGCATGATGACATACTGCAAGTATCAAGGGTGCATCAAAACCCCAAAATTAAAGGCCCAAAGCTGAGTATGGTTAGAAACTGGTTCCAAGGAAAGATATGCAGACAGGGAAGGTAGGTCAGACCGCTAGGGAAAAGTTGTCGGCAGAAATGAACATTTGTTTCATTTAAATGGTGTCTTCAGGTGTAAGGTCTCTTATCTTGTATACATGGATATGCCTAGCACACTCTACAGGAAAATGTGGATAAAGTAATAGTAGTAATAGGTTTCAGGAAGATTCTCCCTGGAAGATTTGAAACTAAATTGACTGCAACTTTGATGTCTTTGTGGTAAAGGAAACCTCTTGCACTGGAGAGAGAAGGAACAAGAAGAACTTTTTCATTATAAATGTTGGAACTTCTGTGAAGCTAAATGCCTCAAAATAAAATAAAAAAAAATCATTCTCAAGAATATGGTGTCTGCTGTCAGCATTACAGGGAGAATGTTTCCCTTTCTCACTTTGTCAATGTGGTAAGTAATCTAAATGTTTGTGTAATTGTTGCAAGATTGTATAATTGATGCAGCCAAAGATGTTTCTGCTGCAGAAAACCACTGGATGGAAAAAAAAAAAAAAGAGAGAGAGAGAGAGAGAGGAGAGGAGAGGAGAGGAGAGGAGAGGAGAGGAGAGGAGAGGAGAGGAGAGGAGAGGAGAGGAGAGGAGAGGAGAGGAGAGGAGAGGAGAGGAGAGGAGAGGAGAGGAGAGGAGAGGAGAGGAGAGGAGAGGAGAGGAGAGGAGAGGAGAGGAGAGGAGAGGAGAGGAGAGGAGAGGAGAGGAGAGGAGAGGAGAGGAGAGGAGAGGAGAGGAGAGGAGAGGAGAGGAGAGGAGAGGAGAGGAGAGGAGAGGAGAGGAGAGGAGAGGAGAGGAGAGGAGAGGAGATACATCATGCCTGAATTATTCTATAACTACATGTGGTGTGTTGTGCATCAGAGAGAATGAGGGAATGAAATTGAGCCAGAGAAGGCAAATTCCTCAGATAAACAGGAAGGGGACCTGGTTGCACCTGCAGAGGAAGATAAGACTTCGGCTTCTATAGGCCCCATGCAGAAAAAGAGTTGTTCATCACTAACCAGCATGCCCTGTGAGCGTGCCTCTTTGTATTAGTGTTGGTGAAGATATGTCAGGGACAAAAGAGATTGCTTACAGTGTTAGTCTCACATCAGACCACTACTCAAACAGAAGCAGTTACAGTGCATGCTTTTTGGGAGTTTGTTTGGATTTCTAATCCTTAAAGCTGGTCCTTTTTGGATGTTTAGTTCCTGAATAAATATTTAGGCACCTTATAATAGCAAGCAAAACTGTTTAATGTGTTTGTTTTCAGTTTGTTATATAAATGCTGCATACGGGATATACTGTTGAAGGAACATGAAAGTGGTCAGCCAGGAGGAAAGCTCTTCATGAGCCATGAACTTGTTGCTGCTATCAAAGTTGGAATAAGCATCTCAGAGGAGTGTAAGATGTTCTGAAAGCAGCTTAGACTTGGCATGGAGAAACTTCATGGGGCAGATAGGTGTAGAAGTAAGGCAGCTGTGATACTCTTAAAAGGAGTTATCTGGCTAGTCTACAATAGGCAACAGACTCATAGCTAAGCTTTGCAAGCACTGGAGAAAGAAGCATTGTCAGCTTATAACAGAAGTTAATCACTGAGAAAGCAGGAAGAAAAAAAAAAAGTACGTATTGTACAAAGATTCTCCAATAAGAGACGGATGTCTCTTCAAGCCTTTATTTACCATATCTCAAGCACCAAGTTTTCTGTATTTGAAGATAAAGTTGCTCTGGTTGTTTTTGTTGTTGGTAGTGGAGTTTTTTTAACATGTGCAGAGTTTTTTTAACATGTGCATTTATAGACATCAAGTAGTATCACTAGTGTCATCTGGCAAAATGTTTTCAGAACAAAAACATGGAGAAGGTAGTTTCACAATTGTTGCTTTGGGATTCTTTCATGTCACAGTAAAAGTTTTAAATGTCCTAAATGTTTGTAATTCATGTTGACCTCACTGGCATCTGTGAATATTAAACAATTCAGAAAAGGTAGATATATTTTCATTGAATGAGTCAAGGAAGAGTTTGGAGTCTATCCCCCAGTACGTAAATTTCAGAGGTCAATCTCTATTGATTACAAGTAATAATAAAAAAAACAAGTTTCTACTCTTGAATTACCTTGCCAGTTGTTGAACAGTAAAGTCACTTTAATGAAGAAATATGACTCACAATTGTTGAAAAATTATATCATTTTTTTAAAACTATTATCTTCCAGTAGATATTTTTACTTCACCTGTCAGTCACAGTTTGCTTGTCAGAGTCAGCAGAAAGCAGTATGCGAATCATTCATCAGTAACTGAAACTAAAACACCTGTCTGTGAGATGGAGCAGTTGAAATAAAAGTACGTTTTTTTTTTTTGGTGTCCTTATTAGAAGAGTCTGTAACCTTTGATGCTACCAAAAGCTGGGAGCAGTAACACCTGTAACCACTGTGGTGAACTTTGAGTGAGGTTTTCTGTTCCAGACTGAGCCTGATTCCTTTGAATTTTGAGAGAATAGCAACCTAACAAGCTCTTAACTGGATCCTCTACTGGCCAGTGCTAAGACGGGTAAGAATTATAATTAAGAGTAGAACTTGTTATGCTTCAGATAGATCTGTTTTCAATGCAGGATCAGTATGCACGGTCATAATTATCATGCCAAATAGTTTCACAGACAGTAGACAAATATTCCCATAGGTTCTTTGATGGTAGTTCTATATGAAAATTGACCCTTCTTTGTTCATTGTGCTCAATTAGTATGTTAGCTCACATAGTGGTGTCTGTATATCTTTTTTTTTAGAAAACACCATAACTGCTAACACATGTGAATGACTATTATTTGAACATGTTCTTAGTGTGAAAAATGGCCATCCATTCCCCAAATGCACAAAATAAACTTACTTAGAGAAGTATTTGTAAAGAGCGAATAGTAAGTGAAGTGAAATCACTGATGGATCAAAATTTTCCTGAAAATTCTTCTGAAAAATTCAGCAAGTACTGACAGATTTTCAGGTAGGAATAAGTATTCTTGTTTCTCAGAGAAGAACAGCTCCAGCAAAACATAGAAGTATGTGTATGAATACATATAAGTATCCAAAGTCAAAATGGTGACTTAGCCATATGAATCTCATTGACGATAATAAGAACCACGTGGCCAAGGACCTGCTTACAACATGGAAAAATTTTCTTAGTATCTCTACGTAATGTGAAAAAAATGTTAAATATTAAAACATTGCAGGTCTTAAAGCCTTTTTTAAATGCAAAACACATCTTGGTCAATAAAGTTTTACTAAAAATTATAAGAACACCATAAAAATCTTAGCTGTGCTTACAGAAATTATGAAAAAAGTAACTATAATCATTTAGAAAGAGATAATTTCCATTTCATGTTAATGAACTAACAAAGACAAAAGTTGTTTTATCATCTACTTGTTCTACAAGCCTGTTAATGTCTTCTAAAAATATTCCATTCAAGTAGGAATTCACAGAGAAATTCTAGAACTGTGATTATTGCAGCCACAAGTGGATGAAAAAAAAAAAAAAAGTCCATGACAACATTTAGTCTCTAATGATACTTAAGCAACAACTATTTTCCCTCAGTATGACAAATATGTTATAAATCTGTTGCTTAAAACACTAATAAGACACATATTTTTTAAGATTGACATAGACTCCAGCTACAAAGGAAAAACAGATAATTTAGAAAGGTTAATTAGATAAACAGAGCCTTAAGGTAAAAACTCATCCTCTTGTAGTGATGTAGAGTTGAAGGAAGTGAAATGACTTAAAGTGGAAACTTTGGTTGATCTATGTCTGATGTATATCAATCCACCTTTTAAATGTCCCTTTTGGAAGTATGAAAAAGAAAGTTACCAGAAAACCATTTTTCTTTGTTTTATTTTTTATTACAGTGTAAGATGGAAACAAAATTTTAGGGCCAAAATGTATGATATACTATCTGGGAACAAAACAAATTCAAATGTAGAGCAGAAGAGGATATCTGTGAAAGATTGATGCAAATGGCAGAATATGAGGAAACTGAAAAAATACCCATAACTATGGATAAAAGTTCTCTTGTGCTCATTTGTAAGGTCTGGGAAAGGGTCAAGGGAAACTGGTTTCTCCCAGTGGTTTTGAATAACCAGCCAATGCCTGAAAATTTTGATTGCCTTTATCATAAGTGGAAAGTAAAGCTTAGACTGAAATTGGAAGATGTGTTGAGTGTGCAAACCAGTTGAAACCAAAAGAACTGAAAAACAAAAACAAACAAAGAAACAAAAACACAACACCAACAAAAATGAAAACAAACAACAAACAAACAAAAACAATTTAAACAAAGAAACAAACAATGCCGCCCTCTCTTCTCCCCCCCCCCCGCGCCCCCCCCCCCCCCCACACACTATTTTAGGCACTTTTCCATGGAATTTTGCCAGATATTTCAAAGGCTTATGTTAAAACCTGGTTCCTGATTGACTTTCTTACTTTTTTTGTTCACTGCTGAGGGTTAAATCTAGCAAGCATCTAAGGCCCACAGAATGGAGTGGAAGACAGAATCAGTAGGGTAATAATGAGAAAACTGGGTTTTGTAGGGAAAGTAAAAGCTCTGACTGAAAGTGAAGCAAAATCAGGAACTCATTTACTACATCCCATGGGTAGGCAGGTGTTCAGTTGTTTCCAGGAAAGCGAGGTCCATCATGGGTAACAATTTATTGGGAAGACAAATGCTGTAACTCTCAACTTCTCCACTCTTCTTCTTTTCCCCAGCTTGTGTTATTCAACAAGATACCATATGGTGTGAAATGTCCTTTTAGCCACTTTGTGTCGTGTTCTGTTTTGTGTCCCCTCCCAGCTTCTTGTGCACCCCCAGATTCCATGGGCAGCATGAGAAGCAGCAAAGCCCTTGACTATATGAAAACACCACTCAGAACAATATAAAAAATAAAATAATAAAATGTGTGTTATCAATGCTGTTTTGGTCACAAATCCAAAATATAGTGCCATAAAAGTTACTGTGAAGAAAATTAAATCTATCCCAGCCAAAATCAGTATGCATGCTAAGCATATATAATGATACTTTTTATTTTAAATGTAACAAATTTGTGATAGTGCATGATTCTGGCCATGCAAACATGCAAATAGCTTATAGATACACACTCAATAATGAGTATGCTATATACATGTACTTCAGCCAACTGAAGCAGTCACCTCTGCCTTTTTTTCCTTTTTTTCATTCACTGCAGTGTATTTGCAATTTTATTATGCTGGTAGATATGAACTAACGTTTATTTTTTGTTTGTTTGTTTCTTTGAGTGGTGTAACTGTAGTGTAACAGTCACTCTTTTGAGTGATATTTTAATGAACTGTTAAATTCTCTAAACATATGGAAAAGGTATGTCACAGAGAAAGCTACACTTATAGCAATGCACATATGGTTACAGAAAAAACAGTTGCAATGCCATTGAAGCACAGTGTTCATTATATAAGCCATAGGCAGTGCACTAGCGGTTTAACACTGAAAAACTATGTTAATTGACTTCATACAGGTAAGTCCATTTTATAGTTTGAAACTCCTTTTGTTTAACAATTAATGATTTCAATGAGTCTGGACATAGTCGCAGGTTATAAAAGAGAAGCACTTTAGCTATTTCTACAAAGTACATCTTTTTAATGTGACACTTTTCCTTTTATCCTATGAGTTTTGTCATGCTTAAAAGAGATCTTTTAAAGTATGTAGGGCTGAAGCTATGAACTGTTTGGATACATTATTGTGGATTTGGTGGAAAACCTAATATTTTCTCAGGATGGACTGTGATTTTTCCACTTTGCTTTGGCAGGATCATTACACCACTGTGCACATATGTTTTTTCATAATTACCCACTACCAGTTGTAAAGTATGGGTCCTTGATTTGAGATTAGGTTTTCACAATGCTTGTAATAATATCTAAAATTGCAGAGTCCTGAAATTGATGTGAGGGTACTTTTTACCTTTTACCTATGTAATAAATTGAAGCTTTGAAAAAAACAAACATTCAAAAACTTGATGTTGTAAAAAATATTTTAGACCTTGGATTAATGTCAGAGAGACAATTCAGACAACTAAACTAATGAAGTCATTTATGCTGATTGTACATAGGATAACCAGATATTAGCTTTGTTTTAGGGAAATTAGTAGAAATCTTCCACACTGCCTTCACTTTTTCCAAATATAAGAAGGATTTAAGAATTTCAGTAACCAAAGGAGAAATGTACATGTTATTTCCTATGACAATGTTAGGTATATTATTTCTTTCTTGCAATTGACCTTAAATCTATCAATATATTTTTCTCTTGAAAAGTGTCTCCAGTTATGTAACTGTGGTGGTTTTACCGTGCTAGGCAGCTAAACACCACAACTTCTCTCTCACTCCCCCTCCTTAGATGAGGAGGGGAAGAAGTAAAGTAAAGAACAATTCACAGGTTGATATAAGGATAATTTAATTAAAGGGAAAAAATAATAATAATTAAGGAAAGATTATTATTAACTAAACAATATAACTAAAGGAGAAAAAAAAAAAAAAAAGGGAAAAGGGAGGGGGAAAGAGGAAAAAGGGAGGAAAACAAACAAACAAAACAAATAAAGGCTATGTGGAAGTGCAGAGGAAAGAAATTACTCTCTACTTCCCACAAATGAATGATAATTGACCACATCTTGAAGCAGGGCCTCAATGCACGTAGCCAGTGTTCAGGAGGAGGACTGATATTTTCATGAGAGCCCACTCCTCCCCTCTTTTTCTGGTTTCCACCTTTTATTGCTGAGTGTGACATCATATGGTATGGAATATCCCTTTGGTTGGTTTAGGTCAGCTGCCCTGGTGATGTTTCTCTTCTCACATTTTTTGCCCACCCCCTAGGAGGGTTAGAGAGAGTCCTGATGCTGTGCCAGCACTGCTCAGCAGCAGACACAACACTGGTGTGATAACACTGCTGTTCTATCTACAAGTGCAGAGCACAGCACTGTATGGGCTGTTGCAGGGAAAGTTAACATCCTAGCCAGACCCAGTACAGTAACTTTCTCAAGTTCTTCATATTCTCCTTCACCTTGGTATTCTCAGCTTCCTAGATACTCAGAAATCTGCATCATTTCCCTTTGGTAATTTGAAACTGAAGAAAAAGCCATAAGATGAGGAAGATGGATTACTCAACCCAAAATACATTGCCTCGAGAGAAACTCATGGCTACAAAACAAATGTAAGTCCTCATATATGTGCAAATACATACACATAAAATATGCATGTCTATGACCAGGTCCTAAACTTCACAAAGAATTGTGTGAGTGCTACATTAGGCTGTTTAGGATCTTCCTCCCATACACCCTCCTCCCCTCCCCCCCCCCCCTCCCCCCTACTCCTTCAGTAAATCCATACCTGAATATCCTAAAAAAAAAAGACACTTATGTCTGTACAAAGATCATGTCAAGAAAATAAACTGAAAGGTCAGCACACTAAAGGCAAAAGACTTTTTAATATATTATTTTATTTTATTCTATTTTGTTTTGTTTTATTTATAAGTTGCCTGTTGCTTGTATTATTTGCCTAGTCTCCCTGTATGTCTTTCCAAGTCCAGATCCTGCAGTCTCACAGCCTGAACAGGCAGTCATTTCCTTTTTCTTACAGTGAGGTTCTGGCTAAAAGTGTTCGCCTGCATTCATCTGTATGCTGAAATTTGCAAAAGGAACACACAAGAAAGTTGTAAGTAACTCCACTAGGATTTAAATGGGATTGAACACATGACTTCTAAAGGGTAACCTCAAGGCCTTGGTATATTTTAACAAATGCAGTTTAATTTCATACATTCAGTTAATTTGTTTTAGCTTTGCAGTGTCCCTTGGGATACAGGTCCTTTACGCACTGTTTCAGCAAGGAAACATTTTGTCTGCAGAGTTCTTCATTTAGTGGAGCTCATATCTTCATGTTGCCTCTAGGACTACTGGAAAACAAATGTTAAGTAGTATTACAATAGAATAGTTGTTAGATGCATTGGATGTCACAATATCATTCCTTCTGATCTACAAGAGGGCATGCAAAATCAAAACAAGGCTCCTGGTTTGTAATGGATATCTCTTACAAATGACAATTGTTATGAAACTATCACAAAAGGGAGAATTAGCTGTCTAAGAAGATCTCTGCAATTTCTTCTGGATCATTAAGGAAGCATAGACTAGAAGGGCAAGCTGCTGACACCCATGGTGGTAAAGCTAGCATAGGGTAAGTGTTATATGTCGAAACAAGCAAGCAAGCAAACAAACAAAACCTCCGCAACCACTTAACAATGAACAATGTGGAAGTATTGGCTGACAGTGGGTGAAGGACAATTATTTTATATGGCCTCTAATTGTATCACTTTTGTCCATTCTCTAATGCTTGTTTTATTTTGCTGAATAAACTGTTAAGGCACTAAGATTAACACCTATTGCAGCACCATTAGAGGCTCAATGTTGTTCAGAAGTCTATGTGTTACTGAACTGACACGTTTCCTCACAGACTAAGCAAGTACAGAATTGCTTATCATTCCTCTAGAAATGATATAATTTCACAAACAGTAAAATGATCTAGAAAATTATACAAAATTAACTGAAGTTTACTCTTAAAGATCTACAACTGAGAGTTCTGAATTCCCTGGAGGCATATAAAGCCCCGGTACAAGATGGGAACATTTCCACTCCTTTTAGCCTTCTGGTGGATGCAGAAATGGTGGAAATGTGCTATCCCACTGTCTGGAAAAGGGCTTTCTCCACTGTTGTGAAGATGACTATCACTATTTTAGGAGGAAATAATACTATGTAGATGCTTGAAGTAACTAAGTGACTCAAAGTCTAAATTTTAGTTGCACAGCAATATGTCAGAGTAGTCCTGAGAGAGATGTCTGTATAATTCATTCTTCAGTCTTTTCTATACATGAATTAAGCTTCCCAGTTTGCTGACTATGACAAATGTTAGTAAATACTTTATTCTACTGCATTCAGGTGTCTGTATCTTACTTTAGGACCTTGTCCATTTGCTTTCTATTCTTCTGAAGCAGGGCATTACATAACATCTTTAGACTCTGGGCACTGATTGTTCCTCTAGGTCTTTTTCAAATCTCTCCTGAGCAATATTTTTCACTTATGTTCAACACACACAATTGAAGTGGGGTTTTGTTACATTTCTATGTTTCCAACAAATGCAATCACATTTTTTGTCTGATAAAACAAACATTCAGTTATTTACATAAAATTGAATATTTTTTTTGCTTTCTATTTATATCCTGTTAGAAGTTCTGCATCCCAAAGTTGCACTCAGTTCTGAATTCTGTTCAGTTTCAGGTACCTTTAGTGAAGTTGGTCACTGGGAGTCCAACAGAAAAAGCTTAACTAGATATATGACACAAGAAATATTTAGTGATAAAGGATTCACCCTTATGAATTTCAGGAATAAAAAATACAAATTAAAAAGACACACTTTCAGAGGTGTAATACCCAACAACTATGTTCACCTAAAAATTCTGCCTTGAGCATAGTTTTTTTTTTTTTTTGGATCTAGACAGTGGTGTGAAAATATTTCTCTTTTATCCTTATTGTACCATTACAAGCAGCTATTTAGACTTTGCTTAGGTTATAAAAATAAATAAATAAATAAATTTAAATACTAGAATTCTGGCACATCTTTTGGTGGTAAGGCAGAACAAATACTACTCAATTAGCCTATAAAGCTGATCTGTGGAGAACCTGACCCCCATTTGTCCAACAAGATCCATGACTGGTGTAAAAGATTTTGACATGCTACAACTGTGAATTTTAATAAGAAGCCCTTTATCCATAAAATGGATGCAGTTCATGCTAGAAATATTATATGGAAAAATAAAGTAACATTCAGATATCAAACTGTTATGATATCTGTTTTGTGGTAGTGTATGAATGTAAAAGAGCTGAATTAAGAACTGTGCATTTTTCCCCCTACACTTTATACAGAAAGAGTTATTATTATTATTTTACCCAAAACATCCTGAGCAAAAGATTAATGTCTGTTTGTATTTGATTTTATAGTTAATCAATTATCAAGGACATGCCATAATACATTCAGTGGAGTTCAAGGACAGGATATATTAGATACTCAGTATTAAGAAATGTATAGAGATAGGAGATTTTTGTAATTGTTTGTCTTTCCAATATTCTCTGCAATATTGTACAAGATTAAGCAAAAAAAAAAAAATATATATATATATATAAATAAAATAATAAAATAAATGTACATTTACAAATTCCTAAAGATTAAAGAAGTTTATTGACTTAAAATTACAAGAAATAAACAAACAAGCAAACTACAACAATGAAAACCGTAACAACAAGGAGATGGATACACTCCAACAACAAGAAGGGAGAAAAAATTCTTGATGCAGATATTTTTTTATGCTTGGTGTGGATTTCTGTGGTGCTTCTGTCATGTAATACTTCACTATGTATTTGACCATTCACTTGGAAAAAAAAAAAAAAAAGATAGAAGAATCAATATGTAATACAATGTAATACAAAACAATATTTCCAATTTGGAGAAATATATATCCCAGTTATTTAGTTTTCCAATACAAACTACGTAGTTCTCTAACTGTTCTGCATGCTAATTGCCATAACAAAACCTTGTGATATGGCCAACATTTACAGTGAGATGAAGGAACATGAAGCCACATTCTAAACTCAAACAAACTTTGAGTGAAACTTTTAAAAATTTACATAAGGCCATTAGGAAATTGTCTTATTTCTTATTTCTTTTTCAGTTCTTAAAGGTTTTTCTTTGTTCTTTAACTTTATGCAGGAATTTAGAATTTAAAGGGATTTAGGATCACTTTTATTTTGTAAAATATGAAGACAATAAAGCCTTCACTCTTGTATTAAACATCATTTAAGAAAAAAAAATCAACAACGAATAACACAACTAAAAAGTAATATATATCAGAATATCCTTGAAAAATAATACAAACATACACTAATATTTTTATTTGCAACAAATTCCATATTTTCAGATGTTAGTAATTTTGCAGTTTTTGTTTTGCATTTACATATACTCATTAACATTTATGAATTACATATACTCATTAACATTTATGAATCCATACATTAAAAAAAAAAAAAAAAGAATCTCAAGATACCCTGAAGTAGTTCTATCACATTGGCAATATCTGTTTCTGTCTGATTGTACAACACAAAGACATACCTCCTGTTTGACCTTTCTGTAGTAATGCCAAGAATCTATCAACAAAAATAAGGTTCAACATCTAAATTAAATCACAAACAGCATTATCTTCATGTACATAATGGATCTTTTATAAAGAGACAGAATTTCTTTTTCTTTAGACTTTGAGAGATTAAGGTCACATCACAGTATGTTAAAATACACAAACCTCGATAATCTTTGGCAGATTTATTACCTACCACACACTCCTAGATCCCTGTGAATCTTTGTAATTCTTAACATGAACATCTGGTAGTAAATAACCAAACATAAATTGCTTGATGGAAAGAGAAAGATACCTTCTTATACTCCCAGTGAGGTTCTTCATTGGCAAGCTAATCAAAGAATGATTCAGAAGAAAAGCTAAAAACAATGTTTGTTTGTTTTTGCAGATGTCCCAACATTTGAGCTTTAATTTATAGAGCAAATATTTCAGTAAAACAAATACTAGAATCTGAACTAGATAAAATTTATCAAGAACTTCCAGTTTATTTTCTTTAACCCGTCTGATTTAGCAAAATTTTCTGTTTGTGAAGAATTGAGTCACTTAGTTGTATAGGGGAAAGCATTTAATGGTTTAGGAGATAGAAGAAATGAAGAAGAGTAAAATGCTAGCCAAGCCTTAAATAGCACTGAATTTCTGGATTTTTTTTTTTTTGGTTGGTTGCAGGGTTGGTTGGTTGCTGTCTAATCTCTAAATTGTGGAAGGTTTCTGTAGGAGGCTTGAAAGGAGAATCTTTCAAGAAACTCTTTATTTTTATTTTATTTATTTTTTCTTTTTCTGAGAGTTTATGGAACCCTTGCTAGAACTGGGTTGTTGACAGCCATTCTTTTATCACTTGTATATCTTTACACCTGGTTTATCCATACAATTTCTCACACGAGTGGGGTGAGAACAGTATTAACACTACAGCGCACCAAGCACACTGTTTACTCATGGCAGCCCTGTAGGACCTGTAGAGAGTAATCGAACTATATTTGGTACTTTTATCATCTTTGTCACTGACACAGAACAAGTCACAGCTGATCTTGATGAAGATTCAGGTAGAGACAATGAGAAGGTGAAGGAAACTGAATTCCAGACACTTTCTCTAAATAGTCATGTTCTGAATCTTCTCAGGGCATTGGAGGGATGGGGAATATATGAAGTTCTATAGAAGGAGTATGTATTACAGAATCACAGAATTTCTAAGTTAGAAGAGACCTCAAGGTCATCGAGTCTAACCTCTGACCTAACACTAACAGTCCTCCACTAAACCATATCCCCAAGCTCTACATCTAAATGTCTTTTAAAGACCTCCAGGGATGGTGATTCCACCACTTCCCTGGGCAGCCCATTCCAATGTCTAACAACCCTTTTGGTAAAGAAGTTCTTCCTAACATCCAACCTAAAATACTCCTGGTGCAACTTTAGCCCATTCCCCCTCATCCTGTCACCAGGCATGTGGGAGAACAGACCAACCCCCACCTCACTGCAGCCTCCTTTAAGGTACCTGTAGAGAGTGATAAGGTCACCCCTGAGCCTCCTCTTCTCCAGGCTGAACAAGTCCAGCTCCCTCAGCCGCTCCTCACAGGACTTGTTCTCCAGACCCCTCACCAGCTTCGTCACCCTTCTCTGGACTTGCTCAAGCACCTCGATGTCCTTCTTGTAGCGAGGAGCCCAAAACTGAACACAGTACTCGAGGTGTGGCCTCACCAGAGCTGAGTACAGGGGGACGGTCACTTCCCTAGACCTTCTGGCCACAATGCTTCTTATACAAGCCAGGATGCCATTAGCCTTCTTGGCCACCTGAGCACACTGCTGGCTCATATTCAGCCGACTATCAACCATCGCTCCCAGGTCCTTCTCTGCCTGGCAGCTTTCCAATCATTCCTCTCCCAGCCTGTAGCTCTGCTTGGGGTTATTGCGCCCCAGGTGCAGGACCCGACACTTGGCCTTGTTGAACTTCATGCAGTTGACCTCAGCCCATCGTTCCAGCCTATCCAGATCCTCCTGCAGAGCCTTCCTACCCTCGAGCAGATCAACACACGCACCTAGCTTGGTGTCATCTGCGAACTTACTGAGGGTGCACTCAATGCCCTCGTCCAGATCATCGATGAAGATATTAAAGAGGACTGGCCCTGGGGAATGTCACTATTGACTGGCCTCCAAATAGATTTGACTCCATTCACCACGACTCTTTGGGCCCGGCTATCCAGCCAGTTTCTAACCCAATGAAGTGTACACCAGTCCAAGCCACGAGCAGCCAGTTTCTTGAGGAGAATGCTGTGGGAGACGGTGTCAAAAGCCTTGCTGAAGTCAAGGTAGACCACATCCACAGCCTTTCCCTCGTCCACCCAGCGCGTCACTTTGTCGTAGAAGGAGATCAGGTTCGTCAAGCAGGACCTGCCTTCCATAAACCCATGCTGACTGGGCCTGATTGCCTGCTTGCCCTGCAAGTGCTGCGTGATGACTCTCAAGAGAATCTGCTCCATGAGCTTCCCTGGCACTGAGGTCAAACTGACAGGCCTATAGTTTCCAGAGTCTGCCCTCCGGCCCTTCTTGCAGATGGACGTCACGTTTGCTAGCCGCCAGTCAGCTGGGACCTTCCCTGATAGCCAGGGCTGCTGATAAATGATGGAAAGCGGCTTGGCCAGCTCCTCTGCCAGTTCTCTCAGTACCCTCGGGTGGATCCCATCCGGCCCCATCGACTTGCGCACATCCAAGTCACAAGCAGGTCACCATGTAGCTGCATTATAGTTTCATTTGGTGAAAAAACATGTTTCAAGTATTTTGAAGTGGTTTTATACTCTTTATTTATGCTGAAGGTTCACTTGTAACTAATACTTTATATCATCTGCAGCATGGTAAATGATGACCTCACTTTCAGCTGTCAACTGGTCATGAAGGTATGCTATCAAAAATGTTAAGCAATACAAAACATAGCATGCATCTGTCAAAAATAAGAACCAGTATCAGTTGAATCATCTCTTATTTATATCGGTTTTAAACCTCAAAATGCATGTCACTATCTCTTAGGCACTTAAGGAATCTAAGGCAGATCAAAATTAATTGAAACTCTGAGATGTAGTTTCCACTATTAAAAGAACACTCCTTTGAAAGAGCAAGAGTTTTCTCAGAGACTGGAATGCACTACTTGGAGAAATTAGGACTCTTAAAAACTGTTTTTAATACCCTCCTTCTCACTTTATGTTCTGTGTTTAGTATAAAATCACATCCCTAAAACAAAATAGCCCCCTATATGTCATTCTGTGGGGAAGAAAACACAGATATTGCTGACATATAGAGAAGATGGAATGCATTCAGATATTAAAGTAAGGAGCTGGGAACAGGATGAAGTTTAACAGAATACAAAAGCATAGCATGTGGGGAATGTTATTATTATTTTTTTTTTTTTTGGCTCATCTACAAGGTTTGAGAAAAAAAAAAACACACAACAAAACAAACAAAAAAACAGATGTCTTTCTACAGCTCTACATGCTTGAAACTAAACCTCACTCTACACTCAATTCAAAGACCATTTTCAATCCAGCTAGCCATAAATGGCTTCATCAGTGGTCTAGAATGAGAGGTAGATTGTTGAACCATTGCCAAGACACCTGGCCTTTGGGAAACCATATAAGTATGTTGGTCAACAGATCACCAAACTGCAGATGGACATCTGAGCCTGAGCCCCAGACCTCATCACTGGTGTCAGCTACTGTGTGAGTTTTACTTTATCTGAGCCAAATACTTAACTGAGTTAGACAAATTACACTCTTTTTCTTTTACTGAGAATTTGGATCATTTCTTTTTGCTACATTCTTGCTATGTTCCAAGAAGCAATTTTCAAAAGACACCTTGATGTCTCCTTGACATCAAGAATAACATACTGTTAAGCAATTATAGCCCACAAGGAAAGGATCTAAACTGATACTAAGGACATCTCCATGTTCAGGTGTCTTTAAACCCACCAGAAAACAAACAAAAAACAATACACCAGAAAATGTCCATATGAGCTTTTCAGTTTCACCAAAATCTAAGAGCATATCTGCAGATAATCTTATTTGAATAAGGAATGGCTTGAACTCAACAGGTAAATATAAATCCTCATAGGCAGCATTTTCAGTATCTTCACGCAAGGAAACACGACAGAAAATATGCAACAGGTAATTCAGCTTTTAGCCCTAGGCATGGATATAGTTAGTGTAATTACCTGTGTAGTTACTCTTCAGAGTAGGTGAGTACGTCAACAGAGAGTGTCTGATACTTTGGTTTTATCCCTTGTAGATGCTTGACTGAACTGTGTCTTTTATTTTTATTTTTTTTTTTCTTTTTCTGTTATTATAGGCTAGCATTAAATTGGTACTCACACAAGGATTTGTTCAGCTGAGTTGAAATATTACATAGTGGTGTCACTGAGTCACAATATCTCTAGATAGGCTCTAGAGATATCTCTATCTCTAGGCTCATTGTGTAGTTCATATACCACCCCTTTTTCAGGTCACTGCTTAGTGCAGTCTGTTCTGAAGAATTTAAAGAAATTCAGAATTCAGATAGAGTTAAAGTTTTATTCACTGAACACTTTCACTGTTTCTTTCTTTCTTGTTGTTTATTTTTTTGCTTGATTTATTTTTTATTTTTGTTTGTTTGTTTTCTTTTGTTGTTGTTTTGTTGTTACTGTATTTTGTTTTTCATTGTGTCCTTTGTTTTGTATTCTGTTATGCCATCTCCCCTTCACCCCCCATTGCATATGCCTCAGCTTTGTACAGTTCCCTGAGAGCAGTAAGCCATGGCTCATGCATGCTAATTATGAGCTATTTCCTCTTACCTTAGGAATAGGAATGGAAGACAGAAGGAGTCTGGCATCTAAACTTATTTCACTTTTACTTTTGAGAGATTTATCATTGTTCAGTTCCAGAGTGGAAGTGCTCTTTTCTTCACACAGCAAGCATCCTATGGTGTCTTTCAATTCCTCTCTTAAAACATCTTTAAAATCAAATATTTGCTTTAATTCCAGTGGTGCCCATTTACATTTTCTTTTCTTTGCTCTTTCTACTCCTCATCCTTCATTTTTGTTCTTGTCTTTCTGGTCATTTTCTGTTGGCAAGAATAAAAATTATACATGCATATAATTTACCAGAATAATTAATGTCTCCTTTCATCTTGATTTCAGTTTTCCCAAGCCTTTACATACATTCTTGAATATTTTATTTCAATAAATGAAGTTTCCAAGTTGGCCCATTATGTTGAAACCAGAAGTATGGTCTTTTTTCTCTCTCTGTTTCTCATTCTTTCTCCTTGGCATGGCAAGAGCCGGTAGTTCTACAAAAGCCTGCCATAGACATTGGGCTCTGTGCCTTTGGGAGAGTGAAACAATGTTGGGAGTCACTGGGAAGCTGTGTGTGCCAGGGATACCCTCTATTTCAAGTGTTCTTGTTCCACTGTTATTTTTTTTGCCTCTGGGTTCTTTTGATGGTTTCCAGGTCTCTCTTTTGGGATTAGACCATTTTATTTGCTGTTGCTGCTAGGAAGCATCATCAAAATGAAGAAGCAAAAGAATCTTCCTTTATTTATTTATTTATTTATTTATTTATTAGGTCAATTCAACTACACTGTATGGGTGAGATCTTGTACCAGATCTTGTATATGCGGATGTAGCAGAATTATATCTAGAATATAGTGAATATGACATTAAAATCCCATAATGTAGAAAATAAAAATTGCATTTTCTTTTTAAATCATGAATTCATTATCAAAAGCGTAGTCTTGTTCACATGTTGGTAATTGGTGTAATTGTGTAATACTTGTATTACGTTTCTCCTGCTTGTTTGTCTATTATCAAGTTCATTAGACAATTGAATACAGTACTATAGAAATTACAACCAAGACTATACAATAATTCTATGAAGTCAGTTTCAATGAAGTCATGTTTTTCCATTAATTTTGTTTTGAGGGCTATATTTTCTCTGTTTGTGGTGTTTTTCACTGTTGGTGTCTTGTTGTTTATTTGTTCCTCTTACAAAGAAATAGGTCTTGGTAGAAATTGTATGGCCTGTATCAGCATATCATAACATCACCTTTCGTCAAGCTCTGAGAATGATCATCCTCACAAGGAAAGGGGAACTGTAACCCACTTTTGCCCTTAACATAAATGTCAGAAGTTTTTCAAGGCCAATAAAAGTCAGTACCAAAAGGCTAGAGTAATATGCATTCTAAGGAACATGAATATTACCAGGGTTTATCCCACATTTAAAAACATGAGCAACTTACCTCAACCAATTAGATACTGTATGCAGCTTACCCATAGATCTTCATGCTTCCATGTGGTTGAAAAATGGTTTTGATTTCATTCAGCCTTGATGTCCAGGATGAACAGTTCAACAGATGTCCTCAGAAAGCAGCAGTGAGACTGATGGTGGTTTGCAGCATTTAAACAATTACTGCCAGTTCTGGATAACTTAATCTTTAATCTTTAGAACATTACAAAAAAAATCACTGACCACCTATTAGCTCACTTCAGAGGTTTAGATTCATTCTGCCATCTGAATTCCCCTGCCAGTGGGAGTATCAATGGTTATTCTGCTGTGATTTTTCTGCCCCAGAACCTGCTTACATGCATAGCCAACTCATGTTTAAAAGCTAGCAAGCTCCTCTCACTTGCACTTAAACTGTCATCCTATACCTTTCCCTGTATTTGAGGGCCCTTTGAAGAAGGGGAGACATATGAAAGACAAAAAACAGATCATTCACACCCACTTCTTCCTGCCTTTGTGGCCCTAGGCCTGGAAAAGAGGAGGCTGAAGGGAGACCTCGTTGCAGTTTACAGTTTCCTCATGAGGGTGAGTGGAGGGGTAGAAGCCAATCTCTTCTTTCTGGGGAACAGTGACAGGACCTGAGGGAATGGAGTCAAGCTGCTACAGGGGAGATTCAGGATGAATATCAGGAAAAGGTTTTTCATCAAGACAGTTGTCGCACACTGGAATAGGCTCACTGGGGACGTAGTTGTGGTATCAAGCCTATCATAGATTAAGCATTTGGACCATGCTCTCAGTCATATGGTCCAAATTCTGATTTTTGTGTAGACCTGTGTGGAGCCAGGACTTGGACTTGGTGATCCTTGTGATCCCTTCCAACCCCTTGGACTTGGTGATCCCTTCCAACTTGGGATACTCTATAATTCTATGATTCTAAGTCTCATGTGACTTGAGCACTGCCTCTCCAGCCTGACCTCATACCCTCCCAACTCTTCAAAACTACATCCCAGAGCACCTCCTTCTGGGTGTCCAGCCCCTTGCCATCACCCTTCACCAATGGTTCAGCTCTACTCCCCACAGGCTTCTTGCCATGGTGTGTAACAGAGCTGTAATTGTTTCCCAGAACTTGCTTTCACTGAATCCCCACTGCCACAAAGTGTATCAACAAACCAGTGAAAAAGCCAAAAGAGTGCCCTGTTGCTGGCTGGAAGGGAGATGAATCGTGTCGTAGTTCAGAGCACGGTTGTTGCTCTGGCACCGAGTAACTGCACTTGGTCTCTGCCAAGGCGGGTGTCAGCTGGTGAATTATAACGTTGGCAGACAGGACAGAGATAAGCAAAAAAATACAATGACAGCTGTTACACAGAACTATTCTTTCTGGCCTGCTGAATACAAAAATGCATTGTGTAAATAAAGACAGACAGCTTCATTATGCAATTGTCTGCTACTAACTTGTCTGCTGAAGAAGTAGTATTGATTCAGGAAACTATACCCAAGCTCATCAGCCTAATGTGTTCTTGCTTTCAGGTTCCCAGTGTAATAAGAAATATAGTAATGAAGACCTCTAACAATAGTATTACAGAAATAGATGCTCAATGGGGAAAGAAGGTCCTGATGCTAATCCAGTCAGTTTGTTTCTGATAAATATTTCCTACAACTATTCGAGTCTAAAGAAAAACCTGGAAACAAATATGTTCAACTTGCATGGCAGATATTAAGATGTAACTGGAGTTAACAAATAATCTTTCTAGAACGATATCATCTCTTTCTATCAGTGCAAATCAACACATATATATGTATCTATTTTTATGTTGTGTTTTAGTGTAAGTGGTAAAAAGGTGTTAAATGTGGAAACTGCAATAGAAAAACAACTGAATTAAGCCGAAGTTATTTTATTGCAGTGTTTTTATTGAATTTTGTTTTTACTTTTTCACATAGTTATCTTTGCAAATGATGCAGTGAAACATAGTGTGGGACACAAGAATGTATCATTTAAAGACTTTTTCAAATGGCTTCATTTACCTTTTACTTTAACCTGACATCATTGAGCTGCTTAACTGAACAAAATGAAGCAAGGAATGATTCTGCAGAGATGTTCTTATGAGTGAGAAGCAGATGAAACTATTCATTTTGAAAATAAAGGAAAGGAAAGTTAAATCAAAAGCATATTGTGTTGAATATTGCAGGGCATTCATCTGTAGGAGAGCTTGGGAGTAGAAGACAAAACTTAAAAAACTGAGGGTATAAATAGACTGTAAAGAAAGGGTAAGTAGTTTCATTCTCAGTGGGAATTAGTCAACCATCCAAAGCTCATGAGAATTATTCCAGTTTTCAAGGGGCAATTGTGTCTGAACTGGCTCCGCTATACATTTGTTGGGATCCTGGAAACAGTTTTGTGAACTGTGAACAGAATTTTGAGAAGGGAAAAACTTTGTGATTCCTGAATTCATTTTTTTTTAAGTGAGAAGGAAAGGTAGGGATGACCACAGATTATTTTAAGCTCTTTTTATGTTACCTTGCACTTGTATAGAAGGTTATCAGCATTATGCAGAATTGTTTTAAAATGGTGTTTGCCTGAACAAGTCAAGTTGAATTGTTTGCATAGGTGTATTGTTAACCAAGAAGAGAGACAATGATGAGCAAAGGTCTTCCTGGATGTTTTTATAAGCTGTGTTTGCTCATGCACTCTGGTTTATGAACCAGCTCTTATCTAGCCATCTCACAGCCTGTGCAGAAAATCTGCATCTGTCTGACTCTGTCCAAATCCTAGGTGACCCTTGATAGAAAAATGTTATAACTATAAAATGATGCAGTCAAATTAGGAACTGAATCTTTCACTTAATTATTAAGGGATAAGTAACAATGTCAGAGGGAGATCTAGACCAAAATTCGGTGGCAATTAAAAATAAATAAATAAATAAAAGCTTGTAAAATCACGTTCTCCTCCATTTACAGCTGAAAAACCTCAATTTGTGGTTGAGTTACTTTGCCATTTCAGGTGTGCAAATAAATTCACATTGATTCACATTACAAGTGATGGTTTTGCAGTGGATTTTTCTTGGAATATTTACCTGGTAATTAATTTTAGTTACATTATAACAGTTAAATAAGGAATTGCTAACATTTTAGAAAGAATGTAATAGCTTTAAAAGCTGCAAAACCCATTGCTTTTCAGTTAGATGTTGTTTGGCATAAGTTATTCCAGTTTCAAGAACATATAGAATATTATTAACATACCTTAAGATCACAGCTGAATTACTGTGCTTGTTTAGATTTATAACTCCTAAAATGTAAATCATCCTTGCGTTTATATTGACAGTTTCAGTGAGCTTGGGTCATTTAGATTTAACGTGTTATTTCTCTGAAATGTGCACATCACTTTGCAAATGGTGTAACACAAAGAGAACAAGGTTATTTGTAATGAGTCTTAACTTAATTTTTCTTTTTTTTTTTTTTTTTTTTTTTTTGAGTAATATTCACTCTGTTGGAACCCAGCCTAAAAGAATGTGATATGGTTATGTTGTAGATATTTACCATTAATTACAAACATAACAGAACCAATAGCATTTATATAAATAATTAAATAAATAAAATTAGAATAGACTCAATGAATATTGTAGAGATTTCCCCTCCAGAGAAACAGGACTTGCCTCTCCTGACCCAAGCAGTCTTGTTGGGGGAACAAGTTCTTCTCCTGAATTCTGATCCCCATTCTTTGTAACCAGCAACCCCCTTCTCTTATTCTCTTATTCTCTTGCAATAAACATCTGGACTCTGCCTCTTTAAGTAAAAACAACATCATGGCTGTAGCCATTTTCACAGAATCACAGAATTTTCTAGGTTGGAAGAGACCTCAAGATCATCGAGTCCAACCTCTGACCTAAAACTAACAGTCCCCACTAAACCATATCCCTAAGCTCTACATCTAAACGTCTTTTGAAGACTTCCAGGGATGGTGACTCCACCACCTCCCTGGGCAGCCCGTTCCAATGCCTCACAACCCTTTCAGTAAAGAAATTCTTCCTAACATCTAACCTAAAACTCCCCTGGCGTAACTTTAGCCCATTCCCCCTCGTCCTGTCACCAGGCACATGGGAGAACAGGCTAACCCCCACCTCGCTACAGCCTCCTTTAATGTACTTATACAGAGCAATAAGGTCACCCCTGAGCCTCCTCTTCTCTAGGCTGAACAAGCCCAGCTCCTTCAGCCGCTCCTCGTAGGACTTGCTCTCCAGGCCCCTCACCAGCTTCGTCGCCCTTCTTTGGACCCGCTCAAGCACCTCGATGTCCTTCTTGTAGCGAGGGGCCCAAAACTGAACACAGTACTCGAGGTGCGGCCTCACCAGAGCCGAGTACAGGGGGACGATCACCTCCCTAGCCCTGCTGGTCACAGTGTTTCTGATACAAGCCAGGATGCCGTTGGCCTTCTTGGCCACCAGAGCACACTGCTGGCTCATATTCAGCCGACTGTCCACCATCACTCCCAGGTCCTTCTCTGCCTGGCAGCTCTCCAACCATTCCTCTCCCAGCCTGTAGTTCTGCTTGGGGTTATTGCGCCCCAGGTGCAGGACCCGGCACTTGGCCTTGTTGAACTTCATACAGTTGACCTCAGCCCATCGGTGCAGCCTATCCAGATCCTCCTGCAGAGCCTTCCTACCCTCGAGCAGATCGACACACGCACCTAGCTTGGTGTCATCTGCAAACTTACTGAGGGTGCACTCAATGCCGTCATCCAGATCATTGATGAAGATGTTAAAGAGGACCGGCCCCAGCACCGAGCCCTGGGGGACGCCACTAGTGACTGGCCTCCAACTGGACTTGGCTCCATTCACCACAACTCTTTGGGCCCGGCTATCCAGCCAGTTTCTAACCCAACGAAGCGTGCGCCAGTCCAAGCCAAGAGCAGCCAGTTTCTTGAGGAGAATGCTGTGGGAGACGGTGTCAAAAGCCTTGCTGAAGTCAAGGTAGACCACATCCACAGCCTTTCCCTCGTCCACCCAGCGCGTCACTTTGTCGTAGAAGGAGATCAGGTTCGTCAAGCAGGACCTGCCTTCCATAAACCCATGCTGGCTGGGCCTGATCGCCTGCTTGCCCTTCAAGTGCCGCATGATGACTCCCAAGAGTTTTGTTACTCCTGTAGTTCCCTGATATAAATAGGTCCTGCTTTCCCTATTTTAACTTGCTCTAAATAACTCTGTATCATGGCATAAGTGCTTTTCATTCATGCTCCTATGCAAAAGTAACATAGACTTTGCAAAAGAATTGTTTGAGGATATAAATAATTTGGTTAAAAATTAAATAAGCAAAGACACATGAATGTCTGTGATGTATATTGTATCTGTTAGCATTATCTGGCTACATTTATTTATCAAAACATGGAAGTGGGACAATATCTTCCAGTGTTACAGAAATGTCAAGGCTATGTAACTGTTATTTAGGCTAAACATGACATTGCTGTTGTTGTTCTTTATCTTATTTACTACCAAGCTCTGATATGTTCTAAATTGCTATCATACTGTAGGAATTTAGGACAAGAATTGTAACAATTCTTGCAGTGTCCTTCCTGCTTTAGCAGTCTAGACCCTAATTACTGGGTTTGGATGTTATCTGAATAGACTTTCTTATTTCTGCTAACTGTACCTAGAGGAGGATTTAAATACCATACAGTGCTGTTTCTTTTACTGTCACTCTACATGTCTACTGCATAGAGAAAATGATGTCTCAACATCCTGTAAGCAAAGCTGTTCATGGCCATTTTCAGTATTTCCAGAAGCCAGAAATTCTCTGAGGAAGAATTTTTCAAAGCATCTTAATCCTACATTCCTCAATGTAGAAGCTATGTGTAAAAGTAAAGCTAGCACTAAAAATATATGTAAAGTATTTGAAAAGTAAAAGTAAGTCATATACAGTATTATTGTTGACTTGTGTAACAAGGGTAAGCGTAAACAACCATACTATTGCTTACACATTTAAAATTATATACTGATAGCAAACAATTGAGCTTCAAAATATTCCAGTAAACCATATAAACGTTATCATCTCTGCTATACAGAAGAAGCAAGAGATGTTACCATTTGCCGTAATTTAAGCAGAGGCCTTTAAAATGCCAGTGGCAGGACTGTGTTTGAAACCTTAAGCAATTTCAAACTCCAACTGTAAATCACTCTATGCCCTGTCGTGAAAAGAAAAAGAAAAACAAATTTCCTCTGTACCTCTTGCTATGACTCTCCCTTCCCCATCCTTCTACTCCTCCTGCCCCTTTCCATAAGCATATTTTCTTACATCCTCACCTACTGTGAAATGCCTCTGCAGAAACCTGAAGCTTTCATTTTAGGGTGTAATTTATTCTTCACTGAAACAATGCTTCCACAGATGTGAGGAAAAGTTGCTCCAGTGTAGATATACTTACTTTTGCTAGAAGAAAGTCTTCCCCAGTATGTTTCCTCTTCTTGCTTGTTTAACGTATGGCAAGAAAATCACTGTGGTGACTGTAATTTAGTAACTCCAAAAGCAGTTTCTTCCAACATCCTGGACTCCTTGGCTCTGTACTAAAGCCTTCCATGGAAGAGGCTAATCTTACACTGAGGATTAGTTTGGCCCATTTTTTAAAATTTTTTTTTTTTTTTTGGTGCATGTGTTTGTGTTTACTCAGAAAATCTTGATCAAGATGAAATTTGATGAAAAAAAAATGAAGAAAACATCTTTAAAAAAAAAAAAAAAGGTTCTAAATTATTTTTTCCATTTTCTGGTGATCTCTGAAATTCATCAAAAGAAAATTCTAGCTGCAAACAGGAAAAAAAATACACCTTGACTCTAATTATTAAACTGATGAGATAACTGCCATAATCTTATCTACATGACCATTCATAGCTGGATTCTGAACTGAATACTCCCAGTGATGCACAGTCCCATTTTCTAAATAAGAAAGACATGAAGTCAGCCTCAGGCTTATTTCCTGACCTAGAAATAGAAGGCTGTGTACAGATGTAAAATCCTTACGCCAGGGAACTGGGCTCTCATGTCCCCTCTGTATCTTCACCTGATCAGAGGGATAGGGGACAGAAGACTGGACTCATCCTGTCCCACGGCCATTGGCACAATCTGTGAATGGTTCCTTAGATTTGCCTTTTCCTGTTTGGTACCAAGACACAGGTGTGCCCCTACCCTGGTCTCAGTTGTCCTATTTAAGGGATACCAAGCTTACTTCTGCAAGTGTGGCCATGCTTGGTGACATCTGTGCTTTAGAAACAGACTGCTGTGTGTTAGGTCTTCTGTGGGCTAATCACAGGTCCTAGTACTCACCTCCTCTCCTAAAGTGATATAGACATGTTTCATCACTTCTCCTGAAATTCACGGTAAAATTATGAAGTCCTTAAGTAGATATAAAACTTAGGACTTGAGCTGGCTGTGTTTAGATAAACTTACCCAATGTCTTGGTTTGACCTGAATGGTCACTGATACAGGATGTATATTAAGTAGCCTGAAATAGATATTGGATATTGGAATATCAGATACAGGTTACAGATATCCGATACACATGGAAGCATCAAATTTGCTGATGGGCTGGCCAGACAAATATGATTTGTACAGGGGAAAAAGAGTGCTAAGTCCACATTTTAAAGGCTAAGAGTTTTGATCAGAACTACACACTTTTTTATGACTTCTTTCCACCCAAATATTACCCTCAGCCTAGCAGCCCCAATGACTAAGCAGTGAGGAGCACTTGCTTCCATGTTGACATTGTATGTTTTCTTGCCATTGTCACCTTGCAGTGATTTTTAAACATGAGGTGTGGACACAAGTAGAAACAGTGATAATTTATTTCAATTATCAGTGTAGCTGGAGAGGTGAAACTAAGCTCATCTCTCCTTCCATTCCACCATAATTAATATCAGTCAGGCAGCCAACCTCACATTCAACGCATTAGTAGTTATTAAATTGGTTCAAAATGTTTTATGACTGAGATAGGACAGAGTATTTCTCAGATGACGTTACATACATGTATTTTGTTTTTATTGTTTTTATAGTTTTTTAGGCTTTTGATGTCTCCTGAGGCACCCTGTACTGTAAATGTCAGCTTTTGTTTGAGCAGGCAGTAAATGTACAGGTTTACTATCTGTGGTGTCCTTTGTCTCTTCTAGCTTTACTCTGATCTGTCAATTTGTCAGCACTAGAAATCAAACCATGCTCTGTCTGTGGGGATAATTCATCTGTTTAGTGTGAAAGAAAGAATGAAGCTTCTGTGATAAAGCAGCACTCCTGACCACAAGCTTACCCACGCTTGCCCTCATGACTGCCAGACTATATATTTAGGTGATTTCAAACTGATAGACTCCCATAATGAGCCATGTTGCTACTGCTGCAGGTGTGGGGGTTCCACCAATGCACACAGGGCTGGTGTAGTCATCCTGGTCTCTAAGATATCATTTGCTGCTGTGGTAAAAGAGCTTACAAATTCAAGGTTTAAATTTCCCAAGGAAGCCTTCCACAGTACCCCAAAAATGCAACAATGAAACAAACTAATGAATTTATGCTGGACAACAGAGATTTCTCTGTGACCTGCAGTGCACTGTGGTGCAAATCACTGCTATATGATCTTGTCAAAGTGGCAGTGCTTACTAGCCACTAGTTTTGGAGGCTGAAATTTAATGTGAGTATAAGAAGATGGTCAGTGTCTTGGAAACACACCATGGGGTAAAGATAGCAGAATTGCCTATAAGAAAAATATTGTAAGGGTAGACTAAAGAAGAAATATACAGGAAAAGAAAGAAGCTAAAGGACGGGGAAACAGAGAGAGGAATTTAGAGAGCAAAATGTGTGAGAAAATTGGAAGCAACAATGAAAAACTGAGAGGAAAAAGTGAAAAATTAAATGTGAAGAGAGTACATTAATGAAAGAAAAATAAGAAAAAAACCATCCATCTTTGGGATTAATAAATGTTAATAACATTTCCACTCTATTAGTATTTTCAGATCAGAAAATGAAATATTAAGAACAGTTTATGTGAAACACAGAGGGGTCTGTTACATACTTGTGAATTGAGATATGGGTGACTGTCGGGGGTGTGGCCCAAGTGTTAGAATACTTCATATTTTTATTACAAATTGGCTTAATTACAGTTATCCTTGTAGATAGCTAAACAAAAGCATTTGCAAGATTTAAGAATTATTTATCTAGAGAAAGACTAATGTTTTTGAACAAGAAATACAAGTCTTTGTAACTCAGTGCAAAAGATGATATGGAGACAAGACATCACCTTAAAATCAGAGAAACAGCTTCATGCCTCTTTTCTCCTTATGCATCAGTTCTGTGTTGAAATACCTCATTTGTTTTAAATTTTTCAAAAATATATACTCAAATATGCTGCTTCTTCATCTCCACACCACAGATGCAAGCACTGGGATTGCATTCTTTCATCCTCTGTTTTGCGTGAGAGAACCCACAACACAGACATCACACTTACAAACAAGGAGAAAGAAGGTGCAAGTGAGAAATGGGGTCCTTCATTCTGGAGATTAAAAATACACTCTGGACAGGCCAACAGATAATATAAAAGCCTAGAGAGCTGTTTCAAAGACATTTGCAGTTTCAGATAGGTGCAGCCTCAGCCTGCTGTTAACTGATTCAGGATGCAGCATCACTTTCCTGGCCTATGTATGCTTAATGTTATCTTACCAACATAACAGCTATATGTGCACCATTAAATACTCTATTTATTCTATAGAAATGTTGAAATACCTTGATTCTGTACCTCAAAACAAGCCCTTGCTGTCAGTGATGTTAAGTAGAAGACTGATTTGATCAGACCAGCAGCATGTTTGAGGATGAAGAGTGTTAGGGTTAAAAACAAAGACAATGTATATGAAATGGTGATATTTGGCAGAAAGCAGGGAAAGAACCTGGGAGTGTAAACAGTAAACAGAGCCACAAAATTGTCAGCAAAATGTATTTCTGCAGTCAAACAGGAAAGTGTACAAAGGTACCCAGGAAACAAGAGAGAAAATAATTCCAGATGCCTACGTGTGCAGAATTACGGAATTTTAAAATGTGGCACTTCCATACAAAATTTTACACAGTATGTTACAGAGATAATATCAAATATTACAAAAAGCAGGCAAAAGAAAAATATAGAAGGCAAGCTGAAATATAGACTGTGTTAGATTTGTGGTCCTGGGAGAGAGAGTGATTTAGAGACATATGGATCATAATGTTATTTCTTTTCTGATTTGTGAGTTTAAGCACACCACAGGCACATTCAGTATTTTGCATAGTTTTTCATATATTGCTATATTCAAACAATTAGGGACCAAATTATGTGATCTAAACTTATGGCCATCTTCTGTTATCTATTTCAAACTAGTATGAATTTTAGAGTACACAAATTGTCACCCACCAACAAACTATTAGGGCTGAAGGTAAAACTTACAGTTAGAGTAGGTATTAATAAAAACAAGCAATTTATTTTAATTTTTGAGATTCTAGATCTTTTTTAAATAACTATTTTATTTTTCTTTTTCCTTAATAATGAAAGACCTTAATATCTTGGTTAAGTGTTGAAAGAATTCCACACAATATGCATCTATTTAATATGTTCTTCCTCTTCCTACTTATCTCTCCCATCATTCCCAGGGAGGGTCTTTTGCAGGTGAAATTCTAGAATGTTGTTTCATATGTAGAAGCTTTATGTTCATATGTTTGCAAATGCACTTTGTCCCTTTGAATGCATAGCAGACTTTTTTGCTCTGATAAATTACTTTGGCTATTTTGTGTTCTCTTTCCAGCCTCTTACATAAAATGTACCCATTTATTTCCTAGGGTTGAGCAATAAAACTATATAAAACTATCACAAAAGTCGTTAATGGTCTCTGTACAGGTTGCCCATCCTCCAGATTCAAAGTCAGTGATCAGAGCCACAGTCACTGTTGGAGGAAGTGGCCATTTCTTCATTTCCACCAGATATGGTCAGCTGTTCCCTAAGAACATTCAAACTGTTATCTCAATAAGCTCCTAAATGATCAGCTGAAATTTAGTATAATAGATATTTAGAAAAGAAGGTCCTTGAAGAGGCATAAAAGTATTTAAATCAACAATACAAAGAACTCACCCTGACACCAGATGAGTTTTGTTTTTTCTACAGTCCATGACACCATGCAGGAGCTGTTTAGAATAATATGTCTGTACGTGAATCACTGCAACATTTTACAATTTACATCTTTATTTCCAATTTTACCAAAATATATCTTTATTTACCTGTGTTATAAGCAGAAAGTAAATACTGAAGTTGTGGGCCTTACGGAAGAAATGCCAGTCATAATATTAATTTCGTGTTATTTTTCATGTGGAAAGACATTTATTGTTCCTTTGTGTCGATGCAATACTTTACAAAGCTATAGATCACTTTCACAGCCCTGAATTGTGTCTAGTAGTTTCTTACAAATCAAGTTGGTAATAGCTATAAAACCCCATCATTTAATGTCCACCTCACTTCACTCGTTTCAGACGGCTACTGGACTCTGAGTTAATTATGGAACATTTTAAATCTTTACTACCTCATTTCTGCTATAACAGGGAAAGTAAGGATATGGGGGAATTTGCTTTTCTCAGATGAACTTAAAGCTACAGCATCATAGCTGAATATGAATGCCTTGAGTACAAACTCTATGTGTGTTGCTCATTTTTCTGAGATTGCAGGGATTTTAAGTTCTGGAGTGGTTTTAGCTCTTTTGTCTATATAATTTCAAGATGCTTTTAAAGCTGTTGAGTTTCCTCATCAAATGTCCGTGTGAGATGACCTTGTTCACCCCTTGTCCACCCTGTCACTGTCTGCTTCTTGGGAATATTTCATTCTTTCTCTCTCTTCTTGTACTGACCTCATCCTTGCCTTACCTGAATACTTGCATACAAAATCATAGCCACTCTTCTAATACAGTCTACCTCAGTTACTATGAAGAGGTTTTAAGGTGTGAGGCTAGGTCTAGGACTGTTCTATATATATATACTAACTAAAATTACACAGATGATTGTATGCCTTTGGTTTCAATACATGCTGGCCTTCCTTCCTTTCACATTTCACTGAAACATACAGCAACTGAATCATTGCTTGCAAAGAGTTATTATTAATTATATTTTATTTGAATGGTGGAATTTAATCACTGTAGAATTTATTTCTCCCCAATAAAAATAATAATAATAAAAAAACTACCACAAACAAAGAAACAAACAAGCAAAGTGACCACCACCAAAAAATAGTGTTAAAAATAACCTGTGAATAAAATTCAAAAGCAGCTGAGCAGGGAATGTAACAAATATTATTATGGTTCCTTGATTTATAGCAAAATTTTAGGGCTAAAAAGTGATGCAAAATGTGGTTGCAGTTACTGTTAGCTTGGTCACTTTAACCAGTGAAAATTCCAGTGTACACTGTAGGTATGAGGTCAGAATACGGGACACATTTCTTTTTCCTTTATAGACTAAGAATTTCCCTCTTGGTGTAAATGAATTAGGGAAAAAAAAAAAAAAAAAAAAAAAAAAAAAAAAAAGTACTGTCCTGTCCTGTGTATGTTTCAAATACAAAATAGTATCCATTTTAAAATAAGACACAACTAAACCTAGCCTGTGGGTAGCCAGCTGTCTGCTTATGTCAGCATTTGACTTTGCTGACATTCTACACAAATGCTTTTGTATATGGACTCAGCTTTCTTTAAACACTTCAGCCAATTTAGCCTTGGCTGAAAATATAACCACCAGCTCTATGATGACTGTTTGAGTTGGCTGCAGGGAAGAAGACAATTCCTGGTTAGGTAGAATTGATAAGAGGAAGATTAGATTTCTTGTGTGAGGGTGTTCCCTGTATATCTTAGGAATGATCATTTGAAAAACATTGTGCCTAAGTAATGATTTCTAGCTTAAGCATCGCCTAGTTATTTCCAAAGGGAAATGTGGAATTTGGAAGGTGATCTGATTTGGATTCCATGAGTTCTGAATATGCCTTCTGAAAGAAGAATGACAGCTCCTTGCAGAAGCTCGGAAATGGTGAAATTAAATATTTAGTCAGAGCTGGATTATATTGCTTTATTTTTTCCACAGCTTTGATGGATAAACTGATATTTTGTACATTTTGGCCATGGCAAAGGACCAGAAACTGTCTGTAGAGACACAGTCAGAAGCTCCCACAGTTCCTATGATTTTGTTATTGTCAGCAGCAAATCAAAAGGCCAGCGAAGAAACAAAGTGTCAATAATAGGGAAAAAAAAAAAAAAAAAAAAGCCTTGTTACAAAATTCATTTTTCTGTTATTAATAATAATATTAATATTAATAATAATAAAACAGTGACAGACACATTCTTAAGTTTCCCTTTTGTGTCCTGTGCAATCCAGAGCATATCTGTAGTACTTTCTTGCTGCAAGCCATAATAACTGAAATTTGGCATGTTTACCTACCTATTTCTAAGTTTGCTTTCTGCATTCAGTTGTCACATTTTCTCATATCAACAGATTGCCAGGAGCAATATTGGTAGATTAGTTTACAAATGGATGCGGTAGATTGTTACAGTCACTTGTTTTCTCTCAGTTCTGAGCATTATTGTACCAATTCATCGTTCAATAAAGAGCACTTACAGTTCATATTGGGATTTTATAGAGCCTCTTCCAAACTAATTTAATGTTTTTCTCATGCTGAATTGGACTTTGAAAAGACTATTGATCTTGAATGATTTTTTTTTTCTTCTGTATTCTCTTTACAGTTTTTTCACTTTCCAGCATTGCTACATTTTTGATAGGTGGTGTGGGGCTTACCCACACTGTTTGGAAAAAAGCGACGGATTGGATTTCTTCTCAATTTAAAACCACCAGAAGCCAAAGATAAAAAACAAACAAAAAACAGAAACACACAAACAACCCCCCCAACACACTTGTCCCCCCTCCCATCCTACCCCCCTCCCCCATTTACTTTGTTTTTATTATTACAGGAAAATAATTTGGAACAGGAAAAAAATTTGGAACAGACAACCAGCTGAAGCCAAACTTCATCTTAGTCTCTCCCACAAATATCACTATACATCATAGTTATTAATGTGCAGATGATGTACAACAACAACAACAACAAAAGAAGCAACTTTAGAACAACTTTTCAGTTGAAGGATGCCACTGTCACTTATAAGTATAAAAAGGATTTAAATCAAAAGAATATGATGAGGATAAACATCTTAGAAATCCATTGCTTAAGGTTTATATGCATTCACAACCTTCTGTTACTCTAGAAAGCCAGTGTAACTTTTATTCTTCTTTCAGAACTGTCTGGAAACAGAATATTGTTTATACAACATTTTCAGAACTATGAACTAGAAGATTTATTCCTTAAGGAAAGTTTTTTGTTTTGGTTTGGTTTTGGTTTGGTTTGTTGTTTTTTTTTTGTTTTGTTTTGTTTTGTTTTGTGGGGGGGTGAGGAGGTAGTGAAGGGAGGCTTCTACTCTTTTTATTTCCTTTCTCCTCAAAAAAAAAAATATATATATATAATTAAGCTAATGTATCATAATAGTAAGAAAATTCATAAATCAGTCTAGTATCTAGATGTCAGTAATGAAAACAGACAAAATAAGAAAGTAAAAATAAATCTGAATCACAAAGTCTAAGAAGAGCATGAACAGGAGTGATGAATTATATCTAAAGGCACTAGAATGTCAGTGACAAACCTGGTTCAATAATCCAAGTTATCACTAGGACTTTGTGATAAGCTTCCCATACACAGCTGTTTTAAAAGCTGCATAATTATTTGAATGTCTTAGTAATTTACAAGTGTTCTTTTTCACTTTCCTGAAATCAAACATTCATATACTTAATTCTGATATAGGTAAAGAACAGATTTATTTTGTATACAATACTGTAGCTTCTTTATTCAAAGAACTTCAAAGCTTTCATTAAAACAGTTTACATCTGAGTATTAAGTTTGAACACACTGTACTTAAACAGCATGTTGCCAAGCACAGCAATCAATCTAAGGTAAGAGATTAAGTCATTCTTCTGAAAGTTACCACTACGTAAAAGCTAAGCCAAAAAACAAAACAAAACAAAACAAAACAAAACAAAAAAACACCACTGTATTTAATCCTATGTCAAAAATGCTTCTAAATGGGTTAAAAACTAACCTGGCACCACAAAAGATGACAAATTCTAGACATATTGGGGTGATACTGAAAGAAGCTTCAGAAAAGCACAGCAAGTGAGCACAACCCCAAAATTCACTCCTATCTTTAAGGAGGTCAAGGAGGGTGTAGGGAACTACAGGCCAATCACCCTCACATCTGTCCCTGGGAAGGTGATGAGAGCTCATCCTGGAAACCATTTCAAGGCATATGAAGAAGAAGAAAATCATCAGGCGTAGTCATCAGGATTCACAAAGCGGAAGGCATTCCTGACCAACCTGCTAAGCTTCTGTAATGAAATGACCAGCCTGACAGATGAGGGGAGAACAATGGAACTTGTCTTTGTGGACTTCAGTAAGGCCTTTGACACTGCCACCCGTAAGATCCTCATAGAGAAGCTGTTGAAGTATGGGATGGATGAGCAGCCAGTGAGGTACTTTGAAAACTGGCTGAAAGGCCAGACCCAGAGGGTAGTGGGCAGTGGTGCAAAGTCTTGCTGAAGGCCAGTAAAAACAGGGTACCCTGGGGGTCAATACTGGGTCCAAGCCTGTTTAATCAGATCATTTAGATCATTAATGATCTAGATAATGTGATAGAGTGCACCCTCGGTAAATTTGCAGATGACATGAAATTAGGGGAAGTAGCTGATGCATCCATGAGGCTTGGAACTAGATGATTTTTAAGATCCCTTCCAACCCAAGCCATTCTATGATTATATGATTCTGTGATTCACTAAAGAGCCACACAGCCATCCAGAGGAGCCTTGGCAGCCTGGAAAGGTGGGGTGACAAGAATTTCATGAAGTTCTATAAGGGGAAATACAAAGCCCTGCACTTGGGGAGGAACAATCCCAGGCACCAGTACATGCTGGGAAAGCAGATCTGTGGGAAAGGGCCTAGGAGTTCTTGTGGACACCAAGTTGAACATACATGTAAGTCAGCAATTTGCCATTACCGCTAAGAAGGCTAACAGTATTCTTGGCTGCATTAGGCAAAATACTGCTGGCAGCATTGGTGAGGCTGTACCTGGAGTACTTTGCCCAGTACAAGAGAGACATGGACATACTGGAAAGAGTCCAATGTAAGGCCACCAAGGTGATCAAGGGAGTGGAGCACCTCTCCTGTGAGAGGTTGAAGAGAGGCTGAGAGAACTGTGACTGTTCAGCCTGGAGAAGAGGAGGCTACTATTGATATTATAGGTGTTATTACGCATATAAATGCTTGAAGGGAGAGTGCAAAGAGGACAAACCACTTTTCAGTAGTGTTCAGTTCCCAGACAAGAGTCAATGAGCAGATACTAGAAAAGAGAAGGCTCCATTTGAACATCAGGAAGCACTTGTTTACTGTGTTGGTGACTGAGCATTGGAACAGGTTGCCCAGAAAGTCTGTGGAGTCTCCCTCCTTAGAGATCTTCAAAAGCTGTGTGGACATGGTCCCAGACAACCTGCTCTAGATGGCCCTGCTTGAGCAAGGTATTGGACAAGAGGATCTCCAGAGGTCCCTTCCGGCTTTAACTATTCTGTGATTCTGAGATTCTATGCAAGATAGCAAAGGCAACACTCACTGCATAAAGTTCTATGCTATAGCAGTACTCACATTACAGAGTAGGTTTTGGACCTTTTAAACTTGCCTTAATTCTCAGAGAAAAGATTGTCTTATGGACCAAGCAAAGTTTTTGTCCTGTGCAGAGCAAAACTAATCTGACTAAACTTCCAGTTTGTTCTAGTGGTATGTTCAAACACCACATAGTTGATTCCTGAGGTTGGAACATTGTGCGGAGAACATGAAAATGAATCTTTATCACTCTGAACTCATGCTTCATGTATCTCATGCTGTATCTATAGTAGCACTGGTGTTGCTTGTGAAGTCTCTGTACACTTAATTATCTGGATTATGAGAGTTTATTGCAAGGTCAAGATGAAGGAACTGTATGTCAATCTCTTTTTAAATCTTTTATAAGATAAATACTCAACTATTCTTCTAATCTTCAATATTTCTCAAGTATAAGAGACATGGTTAGAAATTATTTTCCCCCTTACTCGTCATACTGGTTTTCCTAACTTGTTCAGTAGGTTTTAATTAAGATTTTGACAGTGTTATTATTTTCCTGTTACAGTGGAGGGCACATTCTGTAGTGGAAACTGACTTTTCATCACTATACTTAACTTTGATTTTAAGGGACGTTTATTCCTTTTGGATACTTGCATCCTTGTACCTGCTTTCATCTGTATCTTTGCAATGGTATGGTTATACAAGTGATTTATCACAGAAGCTAGTCAAGTAATCTAAAGTTGTCTGCATGTGCTCAGCAGAGAACCTTTTGTTTGATACAAGATTCCTCTTTTACCAGATACAGTTTGCTCAGATCTTGAAGTGCATTGACACCTACCCGTCTCTTCATCCTCTCTCAATTTATAAAGAAGAAACTTGAAAACTTCCTGTAACCTTATCGTACTTCTTTTTAGCCCAGGTTTATGACACATGCAATTACCTTTAGGAAAAGAAAGCAAATATGGGAAACTTAAATTAACAGACAAAAAGAGCAGAGCAGTTAGAAACATTGTACAAAGGAGTATTAGTATTTCTTCTTCAGGTCAATATGTAGTGAGACCTATAAGTGACAGAGAGCAATCCCAGAAAATCTACGTATTACTTTAAATGGGGAAAAGTGGCTGGCAATACAATACAATAGAATACAATGTGAAGTTCTACACTAAGGAGGAAGGTATGTATGCATTGGTGCAGTTTGGCAAGCAACTGTATGAGTAGCTGTCCCAAGGAGAAGGACTTGTGAATTACAATGGAAGCCAGACTGGAAATAAGCCGACAATGCACTCTCACTACAAACATAAACCAGATCAGGTTATAAAATGTGGTACATATACATCAGATCAAGGGAAGTTATTATTCCCCTCTTCTTGATGCTGGTGAGGCCATGTATAGAATTCCGTACCCAGTTTTGGGTCCTTGAGTTCAAGGGTTCTATAGGTAGAAGTATCCAGTGAAGAAGCTAAAGGGCAATTTATTTGTCTATATTGTTGTACTGTCTATAATTGTTGTACTAGTACAACTAAGTACAACTAAGTGTTGTACTAGTACAGAGTACTAGTAGTTCCAAAACAATCTAACAGGGCTTGCAGCTTGGGTGCCTCATGTTGGACATTATAAAGAAATTATGTACCCGGGACAATCATGCAACCCTGCAATCAGGTTACCTAGAGTGATTAAGGGATCTGCATCCTTGAAGGTTTTCAAGAATTAGCCATGAGTCTTTTTTATTTTTATTTTTATTTTTATTTTTATTTTTATTTTTATTTTTATTTTTATTTTTATTATTTTTATTTTTATTTATTTTTATTTTTGTTTTTTGAGGTTTTCAAGATTTAAAAATAAAAATAATAAAAATAAAATAAAAAATATAAATAAATAAAAATATAAATAAAAATAAATATGTTTTTAAGAAAAGACAAAACTTATCTGATGTAGCATTTGTGGTAATCCTACTCCTACTGGGATGTAAGACTATGACATCCAAAGGTCCCTTCCACATCATCTTTCTGTAATTCTGTTATGCCTCCTCTTAGAAGCTAGTTGTACCCAAAATCCATCACAACCTTCTGTGTCGAGCCCCAGCACAAGTCTGGGTGCTAAAATAACTTTCTTTTTCTTCAATTTCAAATTTCAAGACTTAATATTCTGAGGAAAAGTGGGACAAGCAGATATTTGACTCTGACCTTACACATAACCCAGACCTTTCTGTCTTTCTATTGAGCTCAAATTTCTGATTCAAGTAGTGAAGGTGAATTGTTTCAATTTAAAAGCAGAGAGATGGAGAATCCACCTGGTCCCTAAACAGTTTGTTTCAATGGATAATAATGCTTAAGGCTAGGCTGTATTTATCATTTTGTTTTCTTGCATTGAGTTTTAAGTTATTACTTCTAACAAATTCTTCATTTTTTTAAGATAAAAACATAATTTAGTAACCAGTATTTTTGTGTACATTTTATTCAGATAATGATTTTTGTGTCAAATGTACACATTTATAAGTATATGTGCTCAAGTAAAAGCTTAAATTCCTCCAACAGATTACAACAAACCTCCAACAGTTTAATGCAATCATGTTTCTGACTTGGATTTCAGAAAGGATAATTCAATCATAGCACAACTTCCACTACTTTGGAAAATCTGACTATTAATTTGTAGGACAGCAATGGAATCTGTCTCTCAGCCAGTGACAGCTTAGACTTTGTTGGTGCCAGCTGTCCTGTAAAACTTGCCATTGGATAGTCTCAGCTCCACAACATCTTTGGATTACTAATTCAAAAACTGACCTGTTTCTTGACAGAGTCAATCACATTTGACCTAAACCTGACCAAATTCTAGAAGGCAGACTATTTTCTTCCCTCATGTTATACTAACAAATGCCTTAAGAAAATTTAAATTTCCAAAAGGTGTGTTTACGTTCAAATGAAGCCCTTGCTTAGGAGACAGTAATCAACCAATGTCATTGCATAATCTTTCTCCATGCGTTTCTGAGGACAGAACTGTCCCCTTTTATAACCTTTTTCAATCAGTGATGTTATTTGCATAATCAGAAAATTACTTGATATGGCTTATTTCTTATTACTCTGTGGGACAACATTAAATATTGACAAATTTCTGTCACTACTAAAAAATATAAGTTTCATCACACCCCTTCATCCCTGAGATTCCTTGGCAGCTGAAATGTATTTGCTGGAAGTAGTGTTTCTACTTATTTTCCATTTAGAAATGGTTTAGAAAATAGTTTCATGAGAGGATTGCCTTCACATGTTTTAATTATGTACACAAAAAATAAGTTACATTTAAAAGCAGATCATATTAGCAGTGTACAGTAAGAAAAAAACAACTTCTATCTCTTTCCCAGGCTAACGTCACGTTATCCAGTCCCATGTTGAGAAACTGCACAAGAAAATAGTTTATTGATATATAAATGCCATAAGAAGTCTGAGGAGGATAATGAGAGATTTTGTTCAATGAATGTTGAAAATACCATTTTGTTAACCACTGTAGAAGTGTCATTGATGTCAGTATTTCTCATTTCCCATTGGAGTTATAGAATTATAGGATCATTAGGGTTGGAAAAGACCTCCAAGATCATCTGGTACAACCATCCCCCTACCACCAACAGCACCCACTAAACCACGTCCCTAAGAACTAGGTCCAACCTTTCCTTAAACACTCTCAGGGATGGTAACACCATCACCTCTCTGGGAAACCTGTTCCAATTTCTGACTATTCTTTCTGAGAAGAAATTTCTCCTAATTTCCAACCTGAACCTCCCCTGGTACAACTTGAGGTTATTCCCTCTAGTCCTATCACTAGTTATCTGTGAGAAGAGGCGAACCCACAGTTCCCCACGGCTTTCTTTCAGGTAGTTGTGGACAGCAATAAGGTGTCCTCTGAGCCACCTCTTCTCCAGACTAAACGCCAGTTTGCTCAGCTGCTCCCCATAAAACTTGTGTTCCAGACCCTTCACCAGGTACATAACCCTTCTGTGGCCACACTCAGATGCCGTGGTGTTATTCTTGTAGTGAGGGGCTCAAAACTGAACGCAGTTCACAGACCTCACCAGAGCTGAGTACCAGGGGATGATCACCTCCTGGTGCTGCTGACTACAGTATTTGGTGCTGCTGACTACAGTATTCCTGATACAAGTCAGGGTGACATTGGCCTTCTTATGGGTCACTTGAGTCAAAGTCTGCTGAGATTATACGTATACATATACATATACATATACATATACATATACATATACATATACACATACACATACACATACACATACACATACACATACACAGCATTTTATTGACTCATGAGAAGTAATCTACTAACCCCAGAAAGCTGTCCAAAGAAATGTTATAATAAATTGATATGCCTGAAGACTGGCATGAACAATTGAGATTATTATTAATAAATAAATAAATAAATAACCCACATACTTTTACACTGATTTCCTACAACATCGGGAAAGATAGTTATTGATCCATGACTAGCTTCAAGTACTACTGCAATAAAAATAAAAAGAAAACTATATTTATGTATTATTTGTTTGCAGTATAACTGTATTGATAAAGGCAATGATGAGACAGTTAAATGGAAAGATTTCACTTGACTACAGAATCTCAAATCCAGTGTTTATGTGTATGCAGACATAAACACAAACATAAGAGATTCTACAACTGACAATTCTTAATTTTGTAAATCATAGAATCATAGAAAGTCTCAGTTTGGAAGGGACCTTAAAGATAATCTAGTCCCTGCTCCCCTGCGATAGACAGGGATGCCACCCACTAGATCAGATTGGTCAAGGCCCCATCCAGCCTGGGACTTCCAGGGATGGGTCATCCACACCTTCTCATGGCAACCAGTTCCAGTGTCTCATTACCCTTACAGTGAAGAATTTCCTCCTAATGTCTAGTGTAAATCTATGCTCTTTGAGTTTAAGATCATTCCCCCTTCTCCTATCATTATACACCTGAGTAAAGAGTCCTTCTCCGTCTTTTTTACAAGACCCCTTTAATTAAAATTAATTAATTAAAATCAAAAACAATTTTATTTATTTATTTTTTATTTATTTATTTAAATAAAATAAAATAAATTAATTAATAAAATAAAATTAATTAAAATTAATTACTTAAAACCTTTAATTAAAAGGTTGCAATGAAGTCTCCTTAGGGTCTTCTCTTCTGCAGGCTGAACATTCCCAGCCCGCTCAGCCTTCCTTCATAGGAGAGGTGCTCCAAGTCCTCTGATCATCTTGGTAGCCCTCCTCTGGACTCTCTCTACCAAGTCCACATCTTTTTTGTGCTGAGGGCCCCAAACCTGGATACAGTACTTTTGGTGGTGACTCACGAAGGCAGAGTAGAGGGGACAATCACCTCCCTCAACCTGCTGGTCACACTTTTTTTGATGCAGCCCAGGATGCAGTTGGCCTTCTGGTGGGCTGCAAGCATGCACTGCTGGCTCATGTCAAATACAATCTTTCTTGTCTTGTTTTTGTTACCAAGATCTGTAACTTGCATCTACTGGATCATTCTGAACCTTTTGATTATTTTGCTACTGCCTGTAGTGTAACATATATGGATACTAGCTAGAAAGTCTTTTTCAGTTTGTAAACATATCCTCTAATGGAAAACTGCTGGAGAGATGGAAAGTATAGTATCTTTATACCTCAAATGGCTTATTGAAAAATAATGAAAGAAAGACCCAAGAAAGAACAGATAATAACAAAGAATTTGCCAAAACTTTTTGAAAAACATGACGGATGAACAATACTGAATTACTACACCCAGGCAGAGAGAAACTTCAGGGTCTTTCTGTCTATGAAAAACAGATTCAAGTCTAGCACAAATGGCTTTCTTAGGTCAGAATGTTTGAGCCAACTCACCTATATAACGTGAAAGTAATTAATTTATATGGCTATCGTTAATAAAAGCAAATGTAAAGGAACTGTTAATTCTTGTCAGTATCAGTTATGTTGAAAATACTACCATTTTCTCTTGCTAATGATAGGATCATAATCCATACTAAAGTATATGTTAGTTTAAACAGAATGGAGAATTATTAGGTTTCATGTATTAGTCTATAAAATCAGCATGACTTTGTTACTGGAAGATTATGCAGTCTGATTAATGGAAAAGACCCAACCAGTCTAAAAATTGTACTTTATGGGCTCTTTAGTTAACAGCCCGCAATGGACAGTCATCTGGACTACATTTGAATACAGCTGAATGGAACTTAGCTTAATGAAAAGCTACTGACAAAAATATGAATATGACAAAGCAGAGCACTGAGTATTTAGCATACTCAGCACCAACTGACCAACCAGCTGTTTTATACATTTGTAAGAGATTGAAGACCAATACAATCTTAAAACCTATTTCTTGTCCCCCATATATAGGCACTTCAGTCCCTCTTTGTTATCCAATATTTCAATTTTATGCCAGGTAACAAGAGACATCAGTGTTCTGACAACTTCATGTGCAAGGTCAGTGAGCATGCACTTGCTCTACTCCCATTCTGACAAATTCTTCTAGCCCTGTAAAATTTTTCATATGTTTTTCATGAGGTCAAGTAAAACCTCAAAACAGTTACCCAGCCTGTGACTGCATAGCACCAGAAGAAACAAGATGAGAATGTCACACAGAGTGCAGAAGAGGATGGTGACTTGGACTGGAACTCAGGCAGTAATAAATTTGTAGTGCATGGAACCCATCATATAGCATCAATTAAATCTTTTAGTCACCAAGCCTGTCAGATCTGTGTGGCAATCTGCAAAAATGTCAGCACTTGTTCTTGCCATTCATTCCAAGCTGGAACCTCCCTAGACAGAATGATTTCAACTGTGGTTCTCCACATGGTTCAACACAGTTCTAGCTTATACACACTTCTCCTTGGACCTATAAATGAGCGGAGATCGAGGTCATGCACTTCAGTATTGAGTAGCCCAGAACGCTTTCATTAGTCATGTATGTAAGACCTCTAATTGTATACATCCCACCCATTCTGTGCATGGTCTGTAGAAATGCACAGCACAAAAAGCAAAACATCTCAACTGGCTGGGGAGCCTGTGGTCAAAAGTATTACATACCTGCATTTCCTCACCAGAGAGCCTCTGTGTTTTTGAAGGGTTCAGAGCTTTTTGAAAAGCAGCATAATGTGTAGCTGGATTCTTCGTTGCACAGCCTGGAATCTTCATGTTTCTGTTGCCTGTACACCTAGAGCATTGTGAGTGAACAAAAAATTTATTGCGTCTTCTAAAGAAGCAAGATAGTTCTGAATGTTTTAGTAACTTCATTTTCCTCCCTCCCAGCAATGAAAAAGTAAAAATCTAACTTCAAACTAGCCTGCTTTGGATAACACTTATTTCAGATCTGCTGGTCTTTGTTTTTCTTTAAAAGGATTGTACACACACTTTAGCAAATTAAGGCTTTGAGTGACCTTGGCTAATGCTCAGCTATGGGAAACAGCCTGTTAACATGACAATGTTGTTGACCTCAAACTAATTCCTCTCCAAGAATGCAAACGGCAGAAGTTCACATAGAAGTGAAATGATGCAGTTGTACATTGTTTTCAATTGCCTCACACCTGCTGTTGGGTCTAGTAACATGAATTCAAAACACAGTAAGATACAGCAACAGAGATCTTAGGTCAGAGTTGTGAAAACAACTGTTTATTTTACTTATATGTAATAAATATATATACATAACATATATATGTAATTTCCTCCACTAAAGACTGTAGATAAGATCCCCTGGGGGGATTGGTTGTATTCCAGACAGAATCTTTCTGTATGATGTCATGTAAATAAATTAGTATTTCTTATTGTTGATTTGTATTCACTGGCTAATTAAATGTGTTTTTTGTTTTGCTGTTTTTTTTTTCTTTTTTTCTTTCATTTTTGTTAAGACAATATATTAAATGATAGTGTTTCCTTAAGTTTGTGTGTACTCTGCCTAAAAATATCAGTGGTTGGTTAAAAGCAAACAGAGGTAAGAAATAATCATAGAAATCATCCTTTCTTTTTGAATGACCTGTCATAATCAAATATGAATACAAATGAAGCCAGAGACTTCTTGTCAACCATCTTTATCTATTGTATTTTTAAGAACAGCTTTCCATACCTTGGAGGGCATGCATAGAACTAAATAGATATAGGAGTTATATTTGCTCATATAGCAATGAGCAATGAGGGCAAGGAACTGTGCTGAGCAATGTGTACTTCTGCATACCTCCCTTCCTCCTGGTCTTTACTCACAGAAGATGTTAAATTAATTTTATAGAAGACACTGAAAATTTCCCAAAGCCTTGAAGATAAGGTGAGTTATTTCTCTCTAATAAGAGAAGGATACTATAAGTCTGGGCAAGATTTGAGGATCTGTGGTCACTCACTTCAGGTATAACTAACAAAGTAATGAAAAAAAAATAAAAAGTGCTGTGGTCTTTCAAGCATGCCATTTTAGGAGCTGGTATATATTGGTGACTAATAAGAAGTGAATCCCAAGGAATTGTAGTATTTTCACAGCCTACTCATAGCCTGCTGGATCCAGGCCCACTTGTTTTAGTGTTTCCTTGATCTATTGCTGGAGCACAAATGAGAGTTTGCTTAATGATTTGGAGACTGAAGCTTTCTACTGTTTTGAGGAAATTCTGAATAAAGCTACTCATGTGTGCAAAGGGATTTGACAACTTAAAGATATGTCTCTGTACTCAGTGAAATTCAGTACACTTCACTTTAGACCAGCAATGGAGAAATAGAAACATTCTGGGAGATTTCTTTACTTTTACTTCAAATATTAATTCACATTCTTAATGATTTTGCAGGTGTGTTCTAACTTCAGCTGTGGTCTTCTGGGAAGATCATAAAACATGAAAGACCATAAAGCAAGAAGTGACTTTAAAAGTATTCTCACAACCTGAATTTCAAATACAGAAAACATTTCAGCAGAACATGCTTTACTTTTGTGTCAACAACTTCAAGTAGTTCCACAACCTCAAAATTTCCATCATTAATGGATATAGGATAAATTCTATTTATTTATGCATTTCATAAAGTTAAACTTTTTTTTTTTTAGGTTCAAATGCTATTTTACTTTTAGTAATATAATCAAACACAATACCAATGTAATAGCTGAACTTAAAAAAAAAAAATAAATGCAAAATGAGATGCTAATTTCATCAAGTTTTTAGACAAAATACTTTATATAAATTGCTGCCCAGTGGTTCCATTTTGGCCCAGTTCTGAATATAAAATGAGATTTTAACCTTCAGATTTTCCCATGAATCAGAAATCCCATTTTCCAACTATTTCTACATCTGTGTAAAATTGTTCTTTAGATTTTTGTTGCGGGAAAGGAATGACAAATTAAAATTTTATATGAAAATATCTAGGTAAATCATGATATATTCTTTAAACTAAAAAAAATAAATCAATTAATATCTTACACACTGTAAATCCCTTCCTTGCTGTTAGTGATGTAATATTTTGATGATGGGAAGAAAAGTTTCTAAATGGTGTTTAATTTTGTTTGTTTGTTTGTTTCATTTTCTTTTGTTTGTTTATGTGTTTGTTTATTTTTTCTGCTTTTGGATTAAAAATAAAAATAAAAATAAAAATAAAAATAAAAAGGGAGCACTAGCCCACTAGGGGTAGCACAAGAAATTCCCACAGAATCAACACTTTAAGTCAAGATCATTCTCTTTATTTCTTTTTTCCTTGTTTATCTTTAAATAAACAAAAAAGTAACTTTACCTGCAATGGTAGAAGAATGTTAAATTTTTCACTAAGGCTGAAATATTTTTCATTCAATAAGAGTTTGAGAAAAAGATAAGCAAACAAAGAGTTTTAAATGGTGTCGACTGAATCTCTCTATATTCTGATATAAACCAAGAAAGACTATGAAATTGATTAAATAGTGGAGTATTTAAAAGTGATTTTTTTTTTTCAAAAACAGTTTTATTAGCAAATCTCTTCCTTACGTTATGTATTGTTACATTTTATATATGTTACATATTCTATATGTAATTTTCTGTCCATTCTGATATCACAAACATTCTGTGTCCCAGTGCCCAGTCAAGCAGAGATAAAGTATTGGAAGCGTGGTGGTCATTGTTAGTGTAAAATCTGTATTCTTCCTTGAAAGCAGCCACTTTAATTAAATCCACCTAAGGACTTTCTGTTTTGTTTTTAATGTAAATATACAGAGAATTCATTTTAGACATTTTAATATAAAATTATAATTTAAAAAATGGTAAAATCAAGTTTTTTGTCTCTTTTTAGATCGTGTGTAAAGGATGATTTACAAGATAGAGAGTGATGCCAATAAACTCAGATATTGTATTGTATACTAGGTGTATTTAATTCACATGGTGTAGCAGTACCTGACCAATTTAAGGGACTCAATCTGAGGCATTTCCCTTTTTTTAGAAAGCTCTAGGAAGTTCATTTGCAAGACAATGTGCATAGAAATGCTTCTGCAGGGGTACCAGATGGTGTCTGTAAAAGCTGTATCTTTTAACAGGTGATCATCACGTTGTCTGCTTGTTCACATCATTTAATTCATTTGACCTCCATCTTTTGGAGTAGGTAAGGGGATTAGGTTCTCTTTGGAAACTCTGAGTTGTGTATGCGTATACTGTATACTTCTAGCAGCTGGTAGTTAAGTGTATTATTCCCAAGTGTTTAGTTGTTTTTATTCTTTCGTCTAATTTTTAAGCTCAGGAAAGGTAATACTAATGGTTTCTGACTCAGTGTGCTATAATAAATACCCAGTGTAACTTTTTAAAGCATTGCTGATTTGGCATTTTTCTCTCCTTTTTAAAACGATGTAATCATGAAAATAAATTCCTTATTTAATATATGAGGCAATATCATGGCATAATTAAAGGGAATAAAAGAACCAAAAACCACAAGAATGTAACAATTCAGGATGCAATTCTAATCAGAAAATATCAGTGGTCTTTCATTTCACCAGTCAGAAAACTTTTCATTTGCAGTTGCTTTTGCAGTTACAGGCCCTGATAAATATTATAACTATTAGATTTACCAATCAGTTAATCATAAATTCAAAGGGTCACAACTAGAGTCAATTGGTGTGACATTTATTTCTACTTATGTTGGCCATAATCAGTACTTTGTCAAAAAAATATAAAAAATCCTGTTTGTTTGTTTGTTTTGTTTTGTTTTTTTTTTTTTCTTCAACAGCTTAAAACCATTTTCTGTTCTTTCTCTCTGTCTTTTTTCTCTCTCTCTTTTTTTTTTTTTTTCTTCTGTTCTTTCCCCTTAGATAACAAGTTCTCCAAGCCTTTTCATATTTACATGCTGTAAAACATTTTCCCCACTACAGCCTTCCAGTATGAATAACCTTACTAACGATCACTGAATTGATAAGCAGAACTTGGTTCTCTGGCCTCCTGCAGAAAAATTGGTGTTTGCTTCTATTCTATTTCCAAAATGGTCAGTAACACGATCAATTGCAAAGATAAATATGAGAAAATGAGTGGGGAGGAGAAGGAAGAAAGGAAGCCCATGTTAAATATTCACTTTCAGAATGTAGCAACTTTACTCGTAAGTCCTTAAAGCATGTCTGAACAAGTACTAAACTTTCATTACTACTAGCATCCACTTACTCTTGCAATGATCAGCCAAAATTGTCCGCTTTATAGTTAGCCTTCTTTTTCAGTGTGTGCCATCATGACAAACCAGGCTAGCAATATTCCTAAAAAGAGACTCTTAAATATTTATAAGTAAACCCTTATACCTCAGGGACCAGAAACCTGAAGGAATCCATTTGATTCTGAATGAGCATATGCTGAAATAAATGGAATTTCTTTGTTTTATTTTTCTCTGTGTGTCCTGTGCTGGTATTTGCAATTAAATCCAGCTGAGGATTGCATGTTCAGCATAGCAGCAATTGTAAACAGTATAGAATGAGAACGACTTTCCTCAAAACATAATGTAAAACAGGAATGCAATGTTTAAGAGCAACAAGTGTGCAGGAGTACAAAATTAAGGCACTTTTTTCCTTTCCTTCACCTCTTCAGGTGGTCTCATGCTGGAGACTGTGGTAGGGGAGAAGAATAACCTCCGGGAAAGAGAGAAGTTGAGCAGATGTTTCCTGCATCCCAGATGCCCCAGTCATGAGGGTACAGGTAAAAGGCTGCCTTGGGGTTAAGTATGCCTTAAATTTACCAATTGCAAGGCACAGAAAGCAGGGTAGGCAAGAAACCTCACAATCTATGCCTCTGTGAGTTCATTATAGAGCAAATTAGAGTTGGATGAAAACATTGTGAAAAGCCAGAATGGCTGTACTGGACTTTTAAAGGTTCAGAAAACCTTCTGCTATCTCAGGCTGGTTTAGGAGCAAAACCTTTTAATCATCAGGCAGGTCAGGCACTATTCTGGGAACTTTTTAAGCTTGAGGTCTCAAGCCCTAACACAGCATGGTAAGGAGTCCCTTGAGTGCCATTAGCTTATTATATTAGCAGTGAAGGGTAAGAGTTAGTTCCGCTGAGTAGCTATCCAATGTGTGATTGGTGTTTAGAAATATCAGAGACAATTTGTTGTGACCCTATCCAGTTAAAAAATAAAATAAAATAAAATAAAATAAAATAAAATAAAATAAAATAAAATAAAATAAAATAAAATAAAATAAAATAATAAAATAAAATAAAATAAAATAAAATAAAATAAAATAAAAAAGTAGAAAAAAAATCCTAAAAAATGGAAAACCTGCTTTTAAACCAGAATAGAGGTAAAATATGCTGCTTCTTTCTTCCTTTAGGGTGCAGTTCTACATCAGTGGTAGGCCTGTGTTAAAAAGTCACATACCTTTTCAGTTATTAGTTTATTTTGATGTAAATTAGAGACAAGGAAAAAAAAAAAAAAAGAAAATAAAAAGAGCCATTCCTATGTGGCTATCTGGCTTTTGCAGACCACCAGAAATTTCTGCATCAGCAGAGTCACTTACTGTCGGAACAGATATTTAACATATTTAATGCAGATTGAGCTTGCATTACGTTCTCTGACAGCATGATGAGTAAATGCCTGTCACTCAGCCAACTGACCAATACAGCTCTGATTTTCCTTCTACGCCAACAGCAGTCATTCAGCCTGGGCAGTAACCCATGCACCACTGACAGTGTCTCTCAACAGAAAACCAAGTTTGAGGCTTGGGCCTCCATCCTAGCTGTCATACAGCTAGTTCTTTTTTTTTTTTTTTTCCTTTTTTTTGTTTTTTCTTTTTTTCCCCACACTATGGAAATGGCTTACTTTCTGCTATTAAATCTCGTTTACTGCCATCTTAGGAGGATGTATGGAACATTCCTACATATCCCCTATGGAAATATATTACCAGTTTATTATAGCATTTCCTCACACACATTTTATTTTCTTTGACCCTCAGGGGGAGAATTGCCTTATACTGTTCTCAGGAATTTAAAAACTCAATTTGATGTGGATGTGTTGTGTTCTAACACTAAGCTGATCTTTCATTTGATTGTCATTCGGTTTCTGGAAGTGATACACAGTCTCTGTTCTTATTCCCTGCTAAGATTTAATGAATAAAACTAATGAAAAATAATGTAAGGATACTAACTGCAGATTTCTTCAATACCCGATGAAAAGTATCTCATTCATCAGACAAGCTGGAAAGAGTAGTTAAGTATGCATTTGACAGGGCCAAACCTGGGCACTTTAGGATAATGTGATCAGGGCAAAGCAATGCTCAAGAGTGAAAATAATTGAAAACTGTTAATAAGGTAAAGGATAATATCTCTTTTTTCATTATATGAAAATTATCTTACTCTTGCATTTCAAAGAAAAAATTATCTCAATCTTACATTTCAAAGGAGCAATGTAAGGCTCCTGTAAAAAAACTTCTCAGAAGTATGGGCACAGCATTTTTTGAAGAATCCTTATTTCTGCAAGACACATTTCATTGGATATTGCTTTTAATGACACTTTCCACACCGAGAGAAAATAAATCATAAAGTCTCTATGTGAGTCGTTTCCTCAAACATCACAAGCAATTGTCTAGACTACTTAGATAACCAATTTAAATAGGCTTTTTACCAAGACATTTCTAAATACATGCAAAATCCACCATGTCACTCAGGCTAGGAATTCATCTTAAAATTAGGTCCAGCTGGCAAAACTGAACTCCCACTGGCCCAGAACATGTTCTTAGTGATACTACTGCAATTCTGATGTGACTTCATTTCAGTGAATTGCTCCAGATTTATAAATTTAAATGAGTAACAGAGGGAGAGAGAAGAGAGAAAGGATGAGACAGGGAGGAGAGGGAGAGAAAGAACCCTTGAAAAGCTTGTTTGATTTATGTGCTGTTTGAGGAGCAGCAAAAAATGAAAAATCCAACAACTGTCACACCATTGCTGGACATCGTTAGTGTTTTATTATTATTATTTTAAATAGTTTGTTCAGTATTTGTTTCAGTGGTCAGCAGGCCTAAGTCTCAACTTTATGGAAGGGCTGACAATTTTCAGTCCATAGGCTGAACTGTATAATCTGTATGAAGATGTAGATGTCTTCTGCCAAACTGCTATATATTCTTTTAGTGCCTGAAATGAAAAAAAGGCTTTATAATGCAAAGTGTCATGTAACCTCAAGATTAGGCAGTTGCAATAGCCTGCCAACTATAATATTTTCAGATGAGCAGGCTTTCTTAATTCCCAGTAGGCTTCACCAAAGAGATGATCTGGGAGAGTCATTAAATTCTACTATCTATCCAAAGTGAAACTGAAGGTTAATTAATTCTGCAAAAGAGGTTCATGATTATATCTTACAGAACATGAATAATTGCCATACTAGTCTGTTTTTCTTGATTTGCACCAAGTGAATTAAATGATCTTTTACAAAAAATGATAAGGAAGATTATTTTTTTTTTTTAGTGATATAGTAGTACTCTCTAATAATTTTCATTTAGTGGATTTAGTTTATAAGATTTGGGAAGTTTTGAGATGCTAGAGTTAGAATGTTCTCTCATGTGTCTGTTGACCAAATGCCTTAGTGTGAAATATATTTTATAATAAATTTGTTGCTCTAGATAATTTACAGGATGACTGTGAGTCACAGACTGGTGAACTGGGTTGAATACATGTATGTTTGCATTTGTCATGCTCTTGGTGCAGCTTGACTAAACTAATGACCTCTAACATTTTCCCCCAAACAAAATACTGTGTTTTTTTTTTCTTTGCTATTTTCCTTATTGAGCAAAAAGGATATAACCTCCTTCTATAATTCTAATTTTGTTTTATTTTACTATATATATATAGTGGAAAAATATTTTATTATTATATATATATATTTAATGCAAAATAAGTAAAAGAGCATCAACCTCTGTGTGGTAAAAGTATTATTTTTCCAATATAACAACATAATTATGTGACTCATAAAGCATCATTACTAACCTAGCTATGATCCATTAAAATCTGTTAATGATCATACTGAAATGATGAGGACAAAACTGGCTGCACCAGTCAGTCAGGTGCACCAAGCTGATTGGGTAGTTATTGTTGTGTCCCATCACAGAGAGAGCAGCAAGGTTACAAATCTCAAAACAAGTGGGTACAATGATCAGCATTTCAAGAACTTCAGAGTTAATTCAAAATGTATTCTCAGCATTTAATCTGATGATTGAGATTTTTTAAAGGAAACTTTTTCTATTTGGGAAAGGTGTTTTAAAAACAAATTTTAAACCCTCTGATTTCAATGGAATTGAAGAACATTTTTAAGTACTATGCTGAAAATTAAGGTGATCCCATGGTAACCTCAGATCCCTTCATCAGTCTTCGTGGTAGGCTCTGTCTCATATATTCCACATGAATTTGCAAAACTGAGTTTCAGCATATTTTGAATGAGTCTTCAAAACTTTTTCAGTTACAAGGCATCATCTAGAGCCTCATTACTCTAAAACATGGGATTTCATAATACTGTATATTTTCCTGGGATCAAAATGCCTGAAAACTAAGGTGTGAGGATGAGAAAGTGAACAGATAATCTTCAGATTTGCAGTGTTAATTTGTTTATGACAAGATAAGACTAGCTGATAGGCACCTAATATTTACAGAGTGAGAAGAAAAAACAGTAATTTTGCTTTATTTCTCAGAGAAAGTGGGGGATAATGTTTTATAAGTTAGCAAATAATCATCATTATGTAACACTGTTTTCCAAAATTACAGTAGAAACAAAGAATATAGTAGCAGTTCCTATTTCTTGGCTAAATGGGCATTTTTACCTCACTGATGCTTAAATATTTCTCTTATGTACTTTATTATCAAATGACAAATAATTAATAGTGTTCATGCAGCTTTTGTGAAGTAATTCAGCTTATGTTTATGCCTTCTGTTAAAAGAAATAAATAAAAACAAAACAAACAAACAAAAAAATGTAACACACACACACAACAAAATAAATAAAAATCAGAGCAACCTGATGTAAATGTTTCACAATTTATTTCTTTAGTATTTTTATCAGACAGGTTTCCAGGATAATAAGGTAAGGCCATCCATGTTTGTGTAATTTTTAATTGCTTGAGTGCTTTAGGCACATAACCTCACCAGGAGTCATATTTTGTAATTTTCAATGATGAGTGTGGCAAATGCAGACAGAGGGAACACTTTAATCATAAAAGAAATTTATTGTGCTCAGTAAATCCATTAAGATATTTTTCACCTTCCCAGATTGTCTCTAGGAATGACTGGTCTTCATTGCAACCTTTTTAGAAATAATGACTATGTGTTACTTTTCTAACAACCCCAGCAGATTGAGATTAGCTATTTTGGGGTATAGATAATTCACCTATTTAATCTGAGAGAATAAAATTTTTTGCACTATAAATTTCAGAGCCTCAGAAATGGAGTAGTGTCTTATTAGTACAGAAGACTACAGAACCACTTATGGATGAAAGTCCATGATGCTGGTTTCAGCCACTTGAGTTTGTAGGATCAAGTCTAGAAAACCCACTGACATCAGTCTAAATTTTTCTTGTGATCTTGCTGATTAGGTTTAGGCATTACGTTTCCAGTGGTGCCCAGTGACGGGACAAGAGCCAATGGGCACAGACTGAAACAAGGTTGGTTCTCTCTGAACATCAGGGAGCACTTCTTTACTGTGAGAGTGAGCAAGCACTGTCACAGGTTGCCCAGAGAAGTAGTGACTATCTCCTTGGAGATAGTCAAATCCTATCTGGACATGGTTCTGTGGAAGCAGCTCTGGGTGTCCCTGCTTGAGCAGGGAGATCAAATCAGATGACCTGCTGAGATCCCTTTCAATAGCAAAGATCCTGCAGTTCTGTGATTAAGGCCCCAGTGCTGAATACATTTACACTCACACTTCACATTAGATAGATGATCCCTGTGCACATTCCAGGAAAATGTTTAGCTTCTTGTCTGCTCAGAGAAAACCTCTTTTTTTCAACTGCCTTTAGTCTCGGTACAAATTTTAAATTACTAAAACAGTTTTCCAAATACTCACCAGCCCCATCCCTAGACTCCATTCCTGGTGTTTTTTTTTTTAGCATAAGATGTCATTGGAAATAAGCTTTGGTACTCCATGACACAGTGAACTTTTGCTTGTTTATTTCTTTTATTATTATTATTATTATTTTTTCCCTATTGGTTTTCCTTAACCTAGCTTTCTGTGTTCATGATTTGAAGCATCAGTCTGTAAAATTCATCGATGGAAACATCTGACTCCTTCCTTCTTTAATAAAAATGCACAATTGATTGAAAGCAATTTTGCTCCTGTAAGTGTTTTTATGGTTGATTGCAGGACAAAAGAGGAAATGTGAATTGCCTACTTGTGGTATCTCAAGAAAAAGGTAGCTGTTCTCTCCCTCCCCCCCCTTATATTTTTTTTTCTTCACATCCCTGACTGCTCTTAAGTGAACTCTAAAATGGCGATACAATTATGTACAAGAGTGATACAGTCAAGCTGAGGTGTTTCTCAAGAATGGCTCTATGCTGAAGGTAGTGCTCTCTGCTGTTTGTAGCCCTGTAAAGGGCCTGGTCCCCTTTGGACAGTTATTGTTAGAAATGTTAACCAAGATTTTGCTCCAACAGAAAACCGCTGTGTAGGCAGATCCGCTGGAGTGTGAGCTGGGCCTTCCTTTATAGTTGAAAACAGATTGGAAGAGGAAAGGAACATTTCTTCCTGTGGACCCACTCTGCCCTCCTGGCAGGAAGCTCTTTGCAGCTGCACTGCTGGCCACCTGTGACAGCAGCCCTCAATAGCTGGATATCCTGTTGTACAGCTCTGCTTCTGAGCAGTCCAGGATGACTATTTGGAAAGTAAATTGTGACTTTCCAGGGTTTTAAGCGTGCCAAAATCAGGTAAGAAAAAAATAATAATAAAAAAAAAATAATGTTGAAACTCAACGAATCCCAAATCTTTTGGCACACTGCAGATCTACAAATAAAGCACTAGGTTTCTAGGACACATGCTCATGTGTGTGTGTGTGCATGTGTTTAAGTGCAAGAGACAGAGATGTTTTATTACAGTTATGGTTTTAGATTGCCAGCAAGCTCTCGAGGAGATAACAGCTCAGGGAATTAAACTTTCTGATATGAGAAAGAAGGGAGATAACTGAAATCTGTAAACCAAAGTAAATCCAAATTAGCCACAAAATTCCAGTGATCAGATAACACAAAAAAAAAAAAAAAAAAAAAGAAAAAAAGAAAAAAAGAAAAAAAAAAAGTTGTTTCAAATAAGAATGTCAGTGAAGGAACCTCAGTTCTGGCCCTTCTCCATTCCTTTGTGTGGGGAAAGTGAAATCAGAACATGTGATTTCCTTTTGCAGAGACATCGAGCAGAGGAAGAAATAGAATTTTAAAACAAGGTCTGGAAAATCTTTCTGCGCATGAATCAAAATTTTAGATCCTGGTAGACACTTATTTTAAGGACTTTCCACAGGTGAAGGCATTGTGCATAGCCCAGGGCCTAAACTTTTTGCCTGAAAGGAAGAGAAGGGGACAGATTTATTTCTTGATAGTATATATTTGGATAAACCACTGTTCTACAGTGGTTTTCTTTGAAACACTGTGTCTTGCATACCAGTAAGAGGTGGGCTGCCTTCTTTGTGTACTATGTAGTCTAATAGCTCTTACATTTTTATGGTAAGTTAAATAAAACACAGGATTCTTGGGAACTTAAAACTTCAATGAACAGGCAGACTGTCACTTATCCCTAGACTTAATTCCATCTGACAACTAAACAAGAATGGACTAGTAATATAACACTGTAACAGAGATGTGTTCACATTTTTCAGAGGAAGTTAAGTTTCTTGACACTGAACTTTAGTGAATATTTTTACCTAACACATTCAGACCCTTTTGAAAGCCCAGCTAGAATGGAATTCGTTTAAATGAATTCTCTAAACATCAAATCTAAGTGTAAAGCTAGGAGAGAAATATATTAGCATGATCACTCACAATGCCTGTGTTTGGGGGTATTTCTATTTTTTTTCTTTACATGTTTATACATACAAACTTAGGTTTGTTAAATGCATATATTGTTATATATATATGCGTTATGTATCAGCACGTATCAGTTATATACTGATGAAATTGTAGCAAATGTACACACAGTCCTTTAGTGTTTCTGCACATATGAAATATTAACTATAAAACTGTTCGGTGTCATTGAGACTGATGAACTGTCCTCAGGAACTTAAAATAAATTTAAGAAAAAAACAAATAAAAACAACACAAAACACTATTGCTTTCCAGAACTAATAGATGAAATAGCAGGGCCACAACTCAGAGTACAGTGATAAAGTGAGATATGCCATTTTTCCAGAGATTTGCTTTGACTGGTATAACAGTGTTAGGTCACAGGTTAGTGTGTCAGAGTGGAAGAGAAAAGTGATTTTGAAACATATTTATTCAAGCAGAATCAAAGCAAGCTCACATATAGGACACATTCTCAGGGATCAAAGCACACAGATAAGTATAGGTACTACTACAAGTTACTCAGAGCAGTGAGAACAGGACTAGATCTTCTTGGAGCCCAGGGCTAGGTATATTCTTTGTGACTAACAGAAGGGAATCACATAAACTACTCATTCTGTTGCAAATCATCTCTTTAATTATAATAAGGAAAATGAAGTTCAAGATATGCCAAACCAGTAAAACAACTGAATCTGAAAGGAGACATGATATGTATGACTAATTTGTCATCAAAAACAAATCTGGAATGTAAGTTCTCATTTAGGAAGTTTAACATTCAATAGCCAATTCTCTGGCTTGTCCCTCTTTCATAAACCCCAAATTACCCCAAAGTAAACCATCCCATCCCAGTGGAATACCTCTGAATTATCTGAATTATACCAGGTTTTTATTTGGCCACACAAGTGACAGCTAAAGCAAAAGGGTCTAGCATATATCAGTAATGTGATTTCATTAAAAAATTCAGATGAACGTCCATGGAAATTGTTGTGTAGTATTCCCACAGTCCCACTTGGCCTGTTTCATGTACTTCAGTAAAGTAGAATTCAATCTTGTTTTAAGAAACAACTGTCCTTTCCTATAATATGAGAAATATTAATTTGTCTAATGCATATTAAAAATATTATTAATCAAAAAAAATCTAATGCCTAGATTTTTTCCAGATGAGCAAATACTAGAGTGGAATTTCTCAGCGTTGACTCTCTCCCCTGTTAATTTCATTGAGAATGCCTTTGTTTTGTTTGCAGGAACTCATCTTTCTCCCTATGAGTATGTAAAAGGTCATATGTTTCCACAGTGTCTCTGCCAAACACAGGCAGAAGAAAGGGTCCTTTGAATAATGCTCACTTTCAAGTGCCCTAGTGTTTCAGAAGACTGCTTATTTTGTTGCTCCTTTTCTTTTTTCTTATTTGTTTTTAAAGTTAATGTAAAAACTGTAATCTTAGAACTGCTGCTTCATTTGTCCTTTCCTTGAAAATACCTGCTTTCTTCTTTGAAGAGCCCTAAGTGGTAAGTCTTCCCTGGCAACATATGTGCAAACTCGGATTTGCTATTAACTTTGCCTTGGTGTTAGGGCTGTCTCTTTTATAAGTCTTAAAGCTTATAAGAATAACTAATACCCTTATATGTGATTACGGTGTATATATAAGAAAACAGGGGACTGAGCCATAGTAATGTTAAAGTATTCAGGATTACCACAGGTTAAAAGGGGAAATATCATTGTTGTACCTGCACTCAGAATTAGGAACTACAGTGCAAGGAACTGGGGAATATGATAGCTCTTTGCTGTTTATTAATGAATTTGCTATTACTATTATTTCATATATCTTAGCTAATCATTTGAATTGATTGAATCTTTGTCCCTCATAGACAACAACATCAACACTGCAACGTTTCCTTTGACACCAAAATAGTTCTCATTATCACTTTTTTTCTCAAATTGGTTAGACATCTGGATCATTTACTATATTTTTTTTTTCTCTGCATATTCAAGTTGATGAGGCCCAGGCATAATGTTTTTTCAGTTTCAAAGAAGCTTGGTTCTTAAACTACTGTAAAGCTTTAATTCCAAGCCAAATTCTCTAGAAAATTTTACAGGTTGGGGGAAAAAAAAACCTCAGACTTTTTACTTTGAAAGTCAGTAAAAATGCTGCAATAGTAGCATACATACAAATAAAATACATTTCATAAAAGTCATGGATATCAAAGGTCATTGAGATGCATAAAAGCAAGTTTCTCTTCTCAATAACCACAAGCTCCAGTTTGTCTGTAGAAATTACCATGTGGTATTCCTGCCAAGGAAGAAAGCAGAGAGATATCACACAGTCCATTATGGCTCCCACAATTCCACACCATGAGTTTTATTTAGAAATAAAAATTTGAGACCTAGAACATTTTTCAAGGGGCAGACTCAGGATAAGGTATGAGAAAAGAGGTAAGGTATGAGAAAAAAAAACCACACAAAATATTCATGCAAGACAAATGTTTTCATCACATGAGTGTGTGAATTAGGCCTGGTAGCAGTAAAGCTCATGAAGTGCTTAAACATTCAGACAGGGTAGGTCTTTCTGGTGAATGCTTGGCTCTCTCAATTTTTTTTTCTTTTTTTTTTTTTTTTTTAATTTCACAAAGTTTTGTCCGATAGTCTTATCATATTTCTCAAGAAAGCATTTTCCAAGGAGGCCCTTGGAATAGAAGTAGTCCCTTTGTTCCTCAAAATCTGGCATGCAAAAGTTATAATGAATTAGAGCAAAAGGAAGAAGGATTGAAATCTTACTATCTTCATATGGAAATCAGTTAAAAACACTTACTTTACAGTCTTTTCTAAACTATACTGGGACTAGAACTGAAACAAATCCCCTGACAGTCAAAAAATTTCTCCTTTTAATAAGGTATGCTTGGATCACTATCCAGCAAACCATTTAAACCAATGTGTCCTATATCACCCAACATCTCTATTCAAGGAAAGACCATTATTTTTTCACTGCCTTTTCTCTAGAATAAATCTTAGGCAACTGTGACTTGGGAGAAGCAGAAAAAAAAAAAATGTATATATATATATATATACATATATATATGCAAAAAGTATCAGCTTTAATTCTGTAGTTCTAAGACTTCTCTGGTATTTGTGCAATTATTAATGGGAAAAGATAAATATAGTTTTCCCATAGGGGATGGAAAAAGGCAGGGGTCTGAAACCAAGACATTTATTTCCTGGAAATTGTGAAGGTTTCAAAATTCATTTTTATTTCTCAGTGGGATGAAAATGAAGCATGAAGCAATTACATAGAGAAAAATCCTTGAGAAAGATCAAGAAGAGTCAAAGAAGGGTTGATAAAGGCATACATCTGGTTCTGCTATGACTGAAGCAATTGTCTTAACCACCGGATTGTCAGCTATTTCATTGATTTCTCCACTGAGACTCTTTTCCTTCATAGGAATAATCTATTATTTGTTGCCCTGTGGCAGAGCACAGCTCTAGCACCAAAAGTTCTTAGATTTCAGAAAGCTTCCAGATAAAAGTTATGCATAATATGATCCTTCAAGAAGTTTTGCTGGTAGAGTATCTGCACTTTAACAAAATCAAGTCTCTTAAAAAAAATCTCACCAATCCTATTTAGTCAAAAAAAAAAAAAAAAAAGTCATCTATCTGTTTACTGGGACATTACAAAGAAATAAGAATTTTCCTGTAGTCAGTTTAATTCAATATAAATTGCTCTTGCTCCAAGATTGTTACACTACCCTTACTCAAAATACTTCAGGGGAATGAAAAAAATAACTATAGGTGATAGCAAGGAAAACCCTTCCTGGCTTAGAAAAGTGTTCTCGTGCCTTTTCCAAGAACTGTCAGTGAGTAACGCACAAAGTATGCTATGATGAATCTGACAAAGACAGACAGGAATCAGAACTGTCTTTGAGAACAGAAGCTTGAGGGTACTGCTGTGTGGGTAACTGAGGTTTGTGATAGAAAGGAAAAACAAAAAAGCAAGTAGATTTATTTTCCTTTTCTTCTTTATAAGTAGGCTTGATAAAATTATTAATTGCAGGTCCCCAAATCTGTTTGATTTTAGATTTCATGGCTATTTGCTTTCAGGGGAAGACCCCAGCTTCAACAAGTTATGATACTTTTTCATCATTTTACAAACAAAATAATAATCATAAAACCTCATAAAACAGCAATGAATTTGGCTGAAGTTACATGTGAAAAATTAAATATACATTTCATGATATTGCACATCTGCTGAGGAAGCTATAAGTTCTAGTTCTATCTTATTTGATGTCTCAGACTTACATATGAAGTTATAAGACTTTCACTCAATACAAAATCAATAATTTATATAAAAAATCCTGCATATGTCTCTCTACTACCAAATAATAGATGAAAACTGACAGATAAAAGCCCAGCTTCAACAACATCTCAGAGAAAGATACTGTGTACATGCAGGGCACCAGTTAAATCTATTTTCCTGAGTATGTACTATACTGGAGCTGGAAGAAAATCTCAGCTGAGGAAAACAAAAAGCAAACAAACAAACAAACAAAACAAACAAAACAAAAACACACCCCAATTTTTAGCTTTTGGCAGCAATAAATTAATTTAGTTGGACTCCAGATAAGAGGACAAGAATGTCACAGGACAATTTAAGATGCAGTTATGCTTCTTTCTTCCAACCTCATTTATGATCAGATTGTAAACCTACAGGGAATGTTATCAATAAAATGTTTTGGCCACTTTGCAGTCAGAAATGTAAGATTCATGGGAGAGAATCTTGAGATTACAGAGAGAGCTAGAAAGCAGAGACTGGTTCTTGCTGTCTGGTGTAAAGGGTACTCTCTGGGACTTGAATCCTTGTCCTCATGCTTTCATTAAGCAGTCTTTGGATAAAATGCATAGGTAATATTCAGAGCAGAGACTAAATATCAGAATCCCCATTTTCAAACACACCTCCTTAACCAGGGACTACAGCGTCATGCATTCATTCCTGGGCTCTCATGACTTTCATTTCTCTCTGTGCTTATGTACTGGGTCCAGCTGGGATGGAGCTCTTCTTCTGAGGAGGGGAGGTGAGAGAGCAGTTGTGGTGGAGATCAGATGCCTAAAAAGATAAAACCACCACAACTTTGTCCTACCTTTGATAGCAAGAGTGGACATCCCTCTTTCTCATTTCTACCTTCACTAGGGCCATCGTGTATCCTCCTGAGAAGTATGAATGTAGACCTCTTTAGACTCTCGAGGAAGCTGAGCCCACTTGTTGTGCTCTAATCACTGTGTGACTGTAAAGAAAAATAGACATTTCTCCATTTCTCATAGCTTTGGTTTCAAATGAAAGAAACTGTAACTGGTGTACTTTATACTGAATTCTGCTGGCAATGCATATGAGCACATTTTTCTAAATGGGGTGCCTAGGCATATAGATGCTGAAATATGCAGCCAGAATAGAAGAAGAACCAGAAATACATGCACCTACATACAGAAATACATGCAGCCTGCCCCTTGTAGCCCTTGAGGTGTTGCTTCTGGGAGCAGTTTGTCCTAGACCTTGCAAATGTGTCTGCATGGGTTTTTAATGATTAGATTCAGACCCAGGCATTTGACCTGTAACTGGAGTTGTAAAATCATCAGTCTGTCTGGTCTACTTTTACAGTGCCTAACTAGTCAGGTGACATTTTTAATGATTCTGTTTGTTGGAATTAGAAAACAAATTCCCCTTGAAGTGAGATTTGCCCCAGTTCCACAGGAAAGCAGGAGCCCACAGGCAATGGTTTAGTATATGAACCGAAAGAAGATGCAAAACATTTCAGAAGCTTGTATTTGTTCATATTCTTCTATGAAATTTCCTTTAACAATTGCAAAGTCCAAAAGGAAGAGTTCTCAAGTGCTTGAAGTATCTAGCCTTATGAGAATTTTTCCGTGTTTCCTGAATTTGATGTTCTATTTAGATCATGTTGGCATCACCTTTTCAAACAGTTTTTGTTTGACAAGTTCATTTTTAGTGGACAAGGAAGCAATCAGAAAACTTCTGTATTAGGGTCTCTATCTTGATCTCTATCTGCTGTCAGTAGAAAGAGTTCCTCTGCATCCTACCATGTACAAACCAAAACATCAAAATGTGTCTTTGCTCCAATGCAGTTCATGATTTGCATTAACATTTTCTTAGAAGAGGAGTGATTTTTTATTTTTTTTCCCTCATCAGACTATGTTAATATTTTATGTTCGGCATACTTTTTTGTTTGTTTGTTTGTTTGTTTTTGTTACCCCGGAATTCATTTGAATTTCTGTGAATATAACCCAGAGAAGTTGAACAAAATTCTTGTACGTCACCTGAACCTATGTCAGACTTCATTAATATGCATTGGTGTTGATACCTATCTTGCTTCTCTCTGAGGGCCTGGAATTCACACAAGATGTGTACATTTGATAGCTGCCAATAAAAAGCTAAATTTCATGTTTGCTTGTGACCATCTGCTCTGAAAAATAAAAGTATCTTAGCTGAAACTGTACCCAAAGACAGAGGAAATATGTTGGTTTAGAACAGAGGTTTCTTGTTTGTTGGTTTGTTTGTTTTTAATGTTGAAAATGTGATGTTCTGGAAAATGAAACTTTCTTCTGGAAAACTAAGACCTGAAATCTACCGATGTGCAGTATTCCACTACAGTTGTTGACAGAACAGAAACTTAAATGATAAAGCTATGTGATTGCTCTTCTCTACAAATCTGACTTCTGACTCCCAGGCCAGCCAACAGCCAACAACAACTAATAAAGAGAGAATTATGCAATTCCGCAGTTTACTATGGCATAGGGGGGAAAAATAAATAAATAAATAAATGCGCAACACTATTCCACACACTCATTGCCTTCCATTGGAAAACAGACTACTTATTTAGGTGTGTATGTGTATATATATATATATATGTATGTATGTATACACACACACACACACACACATATATATTAACGTTTGCTGATGTGTTTTGCAGAGTAGTTCATCTGTTTTGTGTCTGTGAGTAACAAGCTAATCTTTTCTTAGCCTTTATATAAACATGTGGGTTCAGAAATAAACAAATGCTATTCACTGAAAGAATACACAAGCACCTTCTACTATATCTGCCCTATCTCTGCCGACCGTATGGAAGTTAATTTAAGTACATTTAACTGAACTATACTTAAGATTTACAAGGAACAGCATTGAGACAATAATCATATGAGTAAGTGTGCCTACTGAGATCAGAGTTTAATTGTTTCAAGACACTCAAACACAGGAGGCACCATTGGGGAAACAAATTTTATTTGCTTTTGCTTCAGAGAGGATGAACAGCTGAACTGTGTTACCCTAGAGGTAGAATACTAACATTATGTCCCAGCAGCTTACTCTCCTTTATAAATTTTTATCCAAACTGCTGACAATAAATTCAAGACCACTGCAAACTATTTAAGGTTTTCCACTCTATGAATTACAAGTGTTTAAAAACGCTTATAATCAGGCACCTTGCTCTCCTAATCTTGAGAAATAAAGGGCCTAATTTTTGGTATTTGTGTTCGCCATACATTCAAGTAATGGTATTTGAAAGGTACTAAGCTTTGCTTCTGTTAGATGCAGACTGACATTTCAAAGATATGTGTAAATTCAATTTATCTAATTTATTTTTAAAACATATTTAACCTGACTTTGGACAGATGTTACATTCCTGTTGATACCCTTAGGGGTATTCAGTCTATGGCAGAAAGGACAAGGTCTGTGTAAGAACTGCCTATCCATTCTTCTTCTCTTCTGCCTTACCTATTGATTTCTACCATCATATTTTTTCACTTTCCCCTTAGCTGTATAGACATAACTTCTGGAGAAGCCATGCAATAAATGGGATCAATGAGATGACCTAGGCTAAAAGTAAATTTTCCTCCAACGTATTTTTAACACTTAGTGCACTACGGTGCAGAAATTAAATTGAGGAGCAGAGAGTCCTTAAGGCAGCATTGACACTGAAATGTTTTGTACTGTGGAATCACAGATCAATAAATGTAGTTCCATGTAGATTTCATCTGTCAACAGTGAGGCTGTTTTCTACTTCACCTTTTGTGGTTACTGTGTTGTCTACTTCTACCCTCTGCCACAACTTAATATCCTGTAAGTTACATTGAGACAGTCTCTTCTGCTCTTTTCTCTCTCTCTCTCATTTTTTTTTTCTTTTGGATGCTTTTCTTGAAATATTTAATTGACGCATCAAAGAAGGTAGAAGACTAGATGAGAAATAGACAAAAATAACAGATAATTGGACATATAGGCAGTATTTCACTCCAAATAGGTAGGAAAAGCATACAGTACTCCATTACTCTCATAGCATTCTTCCTATTTCCTAGACTTTCACACCAGTGGTGTCGCCCAACAAAACAGTGTGCAGTAACTAGATACAGAAATCTAATCTATGTCTTGATATGATATGCTGAATTCCCTATCTGTCCAGTCTACTTTGTAGGGGTTTGGCCACAGCTGTTGAAATAACACCTTAATTTTCAGACAAGCCTGTGTGCTTTATCAATACAGTAAGCCTTTGGGAATAAAGTTATTGGAAAACTTTTTGTTGTTGTTGTTGTTTGTTTGTTTCTTTGTTTCATGAATTTGACTTGGATTCACCCAGGTAATTTAAAAGCAGACTGTTGAAATTATTTGTAATGCCAACAAGTTTTTTTGTTTGTTTTGTTTTGTTTTGTTTTTCAGGGTTTGGTTTAAATGTGCAGGGTCTAAGACCTTGTAATCTTCATTACCATTGTTGAAACAGAATTAATTCACCAAATACAGAAGATATTTAACACTGTGGCCTATGATTGTAGTTTGTTTGTTTGTTTGTTTTGCTTCATTTTTTAATTTAGACAGAACTTTGGAACTAGTTTTTTTTTTCTTTTTTTTTTTCCTTTTTTTTTTTTTTCCCCAAATATTGCTCTATCGTAAAAGTTTAATTCTTTTCTTGAAAACATGACAGATGATTTTTAATGAAAAATTGGAGTAGAAAACTTCACAATAAAAAATATTTTCATCTGTTTTATGTGGAAAATGCATTTCTGAATATCTATGGTGTCCATGATTACTTCCTAATTGTATTTCATTTTGAAGCACAGTAAGGAAACTTTGTTTCCTTAACAGCTGTAAAAAAAAAAATATATATATATATGTATAGGGAAAAACAACAACAACAAGAAACCAACCATTTCCATCAATCACCACAGCCAAACACTCTCTTCCAAAGAAATTAAGACATCACACTGCCCTTAAAATTGGCTGTAAAAATGGCATCTTCAAATTTAAGAGCTCTACCTTATTTATTTATTTATTTAATAAAACTGCCTATTTAGGATTATATCTGGTTAAAATTATTAGTTGACAGAAAGAAATTTACAGCCTTGTTAAAAACTTTTAGCACAGCAGAAAGAACATAGAGCTGTTGTCTTTTCCATCTTGTATGGCAACAACTGGCTTGTTTACAACATTTTGAGCAATTACGTGCTGAGGAAGTCCACTTAAGACAATATCAATTTGGAGAGATTGGAGAGATTTGGAGAGTTGGAGAGATTAAGTGTTGTTGTTGTTTTGTTTTGTTTTTAATTATTATTAGTATTTTTAAGTGGATGTGGATGATTAAATATTAAAAAACATGAGTTCAGCTTGACTTTCAGATTCTCAGATCTGAGTTTGCAGCACTAGCAGTTATTATATTAACTTGTAGCTTGTGCTATTTGAAGGAAAATAACCACAGGCAGGTCTGCACTGTAAAATATTGCCAGTATCAATTTTGTGCTTACATTTGTGAAAAAAAAAATAAAAAACATTGCACCATTTGAGTCCTTGCTAAGAACAAATCAGCACTGGAAATGCATTTCATTTTGTGATAATACAGGTTATTTACGAAAATGTCTTACACTACTATCAAAACTTATACCTTTGCGTGACTTTGCCAGTAAAACTTTATAGAAAAGTTGCAGCAGTATAGATGAGCAATAGGAGCCAATAAACAAAAACTTCCCAATGGCAGGTCTTTCATAAGCAGTTCCTATAGTATTGTTGCACTATAAAGGAGATCTCTTTTTTGGGGCAATGAACAATATGGGTATGTGATATGAAGTCCAAGCAAAGCTGGTCAACAGAAAAATTTCTTGTAAGTCTTAAGACCTACTAGCTATAGACTAAATATAGAAAACAATGATGCAAAACTTGGTCTTGTTGAACCTGGGATACAAATATTTCCAGTCTTTTTGCAGTCAGTCTTCACCGACTTCATGGACATAAATGAAATATGGAGGTAGTTGTGTCTTCTTCTTGATGTTAACCCCCGTCCACTAATAGCCCTTTCCCTCTTTTTTTTTTTTTTTTCCTTTTCTTTTTTTTTTCCCAGCCAGAATGGCTTTTACTCTAGTCTCCTTGTGAATAAACTCAGCACAGCTGTGCCAGCCATGCTCCAGTGCACGTCTCTGCAGTGAGGGCCAGGCAGCTGTGGTTTCTCCCCGGAGAAGGCTAGCCATTTGGCTAGGAGCTTTGGAAGGGGGGTATAGAGACCACATCTTGGAAAAAAATGCCAGCTATATGTGATGGCTGGGAAAATCAGTCTGGAAAGAGAATTAGGAGTACACAACCTAACAATGATCCCTTTAATATGCTGTGGATTGGTAATGTTTTTGAACAAAGTAAAAGAGAATAGCTTAGAGTGCCTGTGGAGGGGGAGGAGGGAGAGACAATGCACTTATTGTCCTTTAACAAAAACAATTCTAAAGTGTACCTTAGCAAAACTCATGGCTTGAAATCTTTTCTTTCCAGTTCAGGCCTGATGCGCAGCATGTTCCCCTAGCATTCCCAGTCCCTAATTGCATGTACACCCAAAGACTTTTGTGCTGAGCACATTTTTTTTTTTTCTGAAAGGAGAAAAAAATGTTGAATGTTTGAAAAGCTGATTGACAAGGATTTTTTCCCCTAACTTTTAAATGTTTTCAGCAGTGCTGCCCTATAGCCTTAGACAATGCCACTGACCCTTTTAAAAATCTTTGTACACATTGAAGAATGAAACTTTATACACAGTTAAAAAGAAGCTTTTTGGCCAGGTTTTGACAGCTGTTATTCTAAAACAATGTTTTGGCTCTAATCAAAAATATGACTTTATTTCCTTTTGGGTTTCTACCAGAAGCCATATGACTCTTACATAGAAGTGGAGGAGGGGTGGGAGCAAGAAGCTTGTTCAGTTGCTTTCCCCGTAGAGCTTTGACTGTGCAAAAGGAAATGACAAAGGAATTGCATTTACCCAGGTTGTTGGTTGTATGATAGGTGGTCCCTGAGATACTATGTGAAGAAGTGAAAATCATGCACGACACATGTATTACCAAAAGTGAGGTCCTGAACTGTAAAACTGGGAGATGAGACTACACTTTATTTTTCTGCTCTTCTCTTTGAAAAATAAAAATGTGTTCATGCACAGGGTGGTGTTTATATTGCTTTAAGAGACAGAATTTGAACCACCAATGGGTTCATGAAAGCTCCAGGTGGAGCTAAGGCAGGTGTGAGATAATCTGTGCCCTTACCCACATATGACATTATTAGCTCAAGTTCCTAACTTACCTTAGGGGGGCCTCAGCTTGGCTTTTGACCACAGGCAATTGCTGTGGTTGCTTTTGCTAAAACCTGTTCTGGTTAGAGATCGTATCAGGGAGTTTAAGAGGTGATCCAAGCACATCTGTGCTGGGTGGGCTGAGCCAACACTGCCTGGGTCTGTAAGAGCTCTGAAAGGCAGCAGCAGTGGGAGCAGGAGCAGACATGTCCAAAAGGTGACACAAGCTGAGGGGCCTGCGAAAGCGTACCAGGTTTCACTGGAAAACCATTATGGCTGCAGCATGTGGTAACTTAGAAGTATAGAAAATATTTCTGTAGGAATTTAAATAGAGTAGATAAGTACTAGCGATTGTTGGGATTTCCAGAGGTTCAGGAAAATTAAATTTAGTGCCTATTATGGTATTACTTACACTAGACAACTCAGGCTTGACATTCCTTTTTAAAGGCCCCTTTAAAGTATTAAGCAAAAAACTTTCAGTTGAAGTTTTCATCTGAGCTCACATCACTGAGACCTAATACCACCAAGTTTTGTTGAGTCTGTCACTACTGCAGTAGTAAGCAGACTAGCTGGCTGAATTCTAACCATCTCCCCCAGATACTACCAAGGGAAATATTGCCACACAAACACTGACTTCTGCACTGTCTACTCTTCTTTCACCAAAATATGTCTGTCTTGAAATTCTCTGTCTCTGTAATGAGCAAGTAAATTCTGGATGTAGGACTTGGAATATGTAAACAGATATTAGAAAATATGATGAAACAAAGAAATAAACGACTGGTTTATCTGCAGTAGGATGCCAGCAAGGCATCCTTTAAGAAACAGTGCATATGTATGATGTCTGGTATGTGTGTAAATGTCAATATATGGATTTGTAGCTTGAAAACCAGATTTTAAGAGACATTATCTTTTGCAAGCTATAATAAACGTGAAGAATTTAAAACTGTGGACAGAGGGCATACATATGACAGCTGTGAAAGCCACATTCACCTACATGGAGTTTATGAACTATTTAACTTTGTCAAGGTCATCATGATTAGTTTAATAACTGCTGATCCTGCAAAATGTTTTGCATGACTGAGCAGACGTGCATCATTTTGAAAAGAAAAAATATAGAATTTATAAATTTTGAAACGGTAAAATGTGTACAGGTTTGCATTCAAATTTAAGAAGAATCCAAAATCGATGAAGTATTGAACAATTTTTAATTCATCCTCTCTCAGTAGACCCTGTTAATATTCTGGAGAAGAAAAAATAAAATAAAATAAAATAAACCCTTCTGAAGTTGAAGCTTTGCTGGTGAAGCTATTCCTCAGTATTCCTCATTTGCCAGGCTTAACGTACAATTTACCATCTATTACATCATAACAATTGTCAATATGAAGAAAATGATAATAATATATATTAATGGACTGCCTCTATTCTTTTAAAAGATATTAGTTCCGCTGATGTAAGTTTGGTGAAAATATTTTGGTATCAGCTCCCCTCATCCCTTATCTTTGACAGAAAGAGGATGTAAAAGAATTTACCTATAGGAAACAGATAGGAGCTGGTGCAATGCAGATAGAATGGGTAACCGATCTAATTTATGAGAAACTCATTAGAATGTTCTATGTTTAGTTCCTTACCTTTTAAACTTACAGTACAATAAATACATAAATTCAAGCAATAACAATGCATCCAGTTTATCCACTTAATATATACAAAACCAATTTATTAAGCAATTTATTTTATGAAATGATAGAGAATTAAAACAAAATAAATAAAGTGATTTAAGTAATACAGCAATTCATATCAGCTTTCTAAGAAGTGGGCACACATAACACTTTTTGGAAATTTTCCTATCCTGTTCCTAATGGAATATCCTATTCACTTTTTTTTTTTTTTTTTTTTTTTTTTCTGCCATGATTCCAGCTTAATTTTTTCCCATTAGTTTGACCAAATTTCTCAATATATCTGGAATAACTGTCATATGAAAAGACTTTACTTTTTTTTTTCTTTTTTCTTTTTTCCTTTTTTTCTTTTCTCTATGTCTTTATGTTTCCTTTGCATGCCAAAAAGCCAGTGGTACATGTGCCATCGAATATGGGCTTAGAAGCAAATATTCTTAAATCCCTATGCTCCTGCCACATGGACCCTCCAGTGCATGTGACAGTGTATGCATATGTAAACTATTTTTTACATACTGCTTAGATAAATTTATCTATATATCCTTTTCTTTTGTCCTTAGAAGACATCTTTCAATGAGGATAGCTTTAAGTCTGTGAGGGAAGTTGTCTTCTAAGTCAACATACATCTTCCAGCTCTGCAAACTGAGACTTAGGCCAATTTAAGTATATCAAATTCTATATGTAGAGATTAATAGTTCATGTTTATGTAACTACCTGTTCAAAAATGATAGTATTCCATTTGCATTCTAGTTCTGCAAAACCAGAAAGTTATGAATGTAGCCAGGTCCATCTAATCCAGTATTTTAAGTCAGAGGGTAGACAGCTAGTGATGGTTATACAAGAGTTATTGAAGACTCGGTGTAAGTAATTATGCATGAGTGGAACATTTTTCCCTTAAAGGCAAATCCCACCTTTATCTCTATTAATTATTGTAATACTTAAACATGCAAGATATATACATGTAATTAAAGGCAAAAAATGCAATTTTTCTCCTAAAAGTAACATTATTTTTCCTGCTAATTTACTAAACCCTTATATACATGTATTAGACTTTGTTTGCCAATGAAATGTGCATCTGAGTTTTTCACCTGCTCTTTTAAGACAACATTCATTATTTTCACTGTCATACAGCAATCTAAACCAGCTATCTTTTTCAGATATTTCAGTTAAAAAATAAGAGAAGACTAGGGATGTATGTGTTCTAGCTAACTCTTTCTGTTCTCTTCAAGCTATCTTGTAACTATTGTGATGACAAGGATCACAGTCTAACTGAAATTTCTATTAATTATGTAATTGCAACAACATGCCTTTCATTTTTAAAGTAATTTTGAGTTTTTAATTCATTACTAACATTTTATTTCATTGACATTTTAAGTAGTAAGCACAAATGTTGTGGTATTCTATTCATTCAACTCCTTTTCTTTTCTTTTCTTTTCTTTTTCTTTTTCTTTTCTTTTCTTTTCCTTTTCTTTTCTTTTCTTTTCTTTTCTTTTCTTTTCTTTTCTTTTCTTTTCTTTTCTTTTCTTTTCTTTTCTTTTCTTTTCTTTTCTTTTCTTTTCTTTTCTTTTCTTTTCTTTCATTTTTTTTTTTTTAATCCTAAAATGTGGAGCATGAAACACTCTCCAGAAGAGAGACATTCAACCTTTTACCCTAAGTCTATCGTTTATTCACACAATATGTGTGAATAAGGAAATTAGTGGCAGAGATATATGACTTCTCTCCATATTTTGGGAGGGGGAGGAGAACATTGGCCTTTTAATATAGTATTATATATCCTCTAAAGTTTGAAATGAGAAACACCATCTGGAGGTAAGATACAATTGTATTTTTCTTCCTTTATAAAACTGTCTGCTGAAGTTATTCAAAAACAGGCCTCGTGTGGACTCTCTATCACTCTTCTGAACAGAGACTAATGATTATGATGTTTTTGAAGTTTATCAAACCTTTCCTTAAACACATATGTTAGGTGATGTTATTAAATGTTAAACACAGTGAACACAGACTCAGAGAGGATCAGGGGAGGCAAAGGGAGTCCAGTAACCTCCACAGGACAAACAGAGCAACCTGACTTGTCTACACCTACAATCATCAAAGGAGAATGATAGTATTATTGCCCTGGTGGGAAAGCCACTAAGAGGGGTCAAGGGAACACTGTGCAGACTACAGGGGATTATGATCCCGTTTAGGGGAAGGGGGCTTTTTGTGGGGCTTTTTTGTCAAGAGAGTGAAATTTTACATTTGTATTAAACTTACTATGGAATGTTTTAAGGAGACTTTGGAAATGTGAGAATTATGGGATGTTTAGTGAAAAATGTGGGGAAAGGGAGAGATGAGTTTGGATCAGGGGAGACAAGACATGGAACAACAGAGACCACTGAAATGTAAGCAGGCTGCCGGTCAGCAGACTTCTCTGACAGACTGTAATCACTGCAGTCTGTCCTGTACTCTTATTAAATCTTATTTGTAGGTGTTTTCCACGTGGATGCACTCTCCATTCTGTATATGTGTGAACCTAGACAAATTTTAAGCGGCACTAGCTAGTGTATAGGACAAGATTCATAGCACCATTAAGGTTGGAAAAGACCTCCAAGATTGTCTGGTCCAACCGTCAAGAGATTTGAATGCCAGAAACTGGAGTGAGCCCTCAAGGTCTCATAGATCCATGGGCAGGCAACAGGAGGAGACCAGGGTTTGAGGGCCAGAAACTTAAGCCATAATAGGCCATAGGCCATAATAGGCCAGCTGCTGAAAATGTCCATGTTTTGGTAGATGCGTTCCATTTTTAAGAGCTTCGTTCCTGATTAGCAGGAGAGGAGGAACAGGACGGTGCCATCTGCACTCCTCATGACTGTGTGAGGGCCACTAGTGTCTGTACAGGTACTGTGCTCTGACTGTGATAGGTCTGCATAGCCAGGTATGTGTAGGTGTGTGCACACACCTACTGGAAACACCAGTGAGGTGCTAGTGAGGTCTGGTTGAAGGACCTGCAGCAGCCTGACCCCCTTGGGGCCAGGACAGACAAGATCTGCTGGGGCCTGAACCCCACAGGGCCCAGCCGTCTTTGACTGATGACAAAAATGTACCCTCTAGTCATTCTGCTTCAGGCCTTCAGTGTCTCTAGTACTAGAGGTTTTCCCCAATGAAAATGACTGTTCCTTATTCCAACTACTATTGGCACTAACATAGATAATTCCTTCTTCATTTTGCTTCGTTTCTTTGTGAGAAACTTCAAGGAGAGGACAGATCATTCTGGATACAATTAATGAAATTTAAGTAAACACAGAAAGACTGCAGTGGTTAACTGAAATTATTCATATTTCTCTCCAGAGAGCTGTTGCCAGTTTTTTTATATTTAATGTTTTCCAATGCACTCTCAGCTTCATGTTCTGTAAATTTAATAGACTTAGCCTATGTTATATCACCTATTGCTAAATACATTGAGCAGGCCTGGACTGAGGCCCAAGTGAAACCTTAGTGAACTCCACTTGTTACATCCGGCCATCCTGGCAGTAAATCATTCCCAGATACTCTCTGGGTACACAGAAGTCATTTCATCAAGACCATAGCTCCCTGGCTTGGCTATGGGAACGACACCTGAGAGAATATCAGAAATCCAATTAATGTTCAGATGTATGACATTGCTGCTTCTCCTCTGCTGCCTCTATCCTCTTACCCTGTCATTAGAAATAAATTAGATTAATTTGGCAAAATCTGTTCTTGACAAATCTGAGTTGGCTGATGGACAACTCTTTTTTGTGATGCTAAAAGCTGTTGCACTAGATGTGACCCCAAGTCAGGGAGATGTTTTGCTAATAATCCAAAAAGAACTGGGAGGAGAGGCTGCAACTTGACAAGCACCTTCAGACACTTCATCAAAAAATATCTGCCATGGCATCCAACTCACTCTAAAACTGAGGCATGTGGTAATGAAATATTTTATCAATGGGTTACAACTGCAGGAAAATAAAACTTTGGTCAAGAAGCAGAAACTTGTATAAAAATAAAAATATATAGTAAATTTGGATTGCTTCTAAATCAATCTGAAGAATCCCACAAGATCATAATCCCACAAGAGCATAATCTCACAATAGCAACGGTTATTGATGTCTAGTATCATTAGGTTTTAATCAGCTTTCTGGCAAACACTCTGATTAAATGTATAATTTAATTAAATGAATTTCAGTTATGATTTTTTCTTATTGAAAATTTGAACACTACTTCTTAATTTCTCTTCTATTGCTATCATTTTTAAATCTTTCTTAGTAATTGTACATTTCAATTCTGAAAAAAAAAAAAAAACTAAATGATTCTATCATTCAATGTATTAGAAAGATGTCAAAATAAATTGCAATTGAATCGTATTACTTTAGAAAGATAAAATTTCTGTAATTTAGTGCTGAATGAGGCCTAGGAAACTTGGGTTTATTTCTCCTCTCCACTACCAACTTCCTCATAATTAATGTAAATAAACTGTCAGGGCCTTGTATTACTGTGATTTACTATGTTCAGAAAGTTTCATACTAATGAAAGAACTATGTGCTTACCAAGACTGAGGAAGGAAAGATAACCTCTGTGTGTGAAAAGTTTTTTGGCTAGGATAAACAGGTGTATACTTCCTACAGAATGATGGTTTTGTTCAGTCATCTTCTAGCTTTTCCTTCAGGGCCAGATTGACTCATAGGTTCATATAATTGTCTTTCAGACCTCCTTGCCTTATCCCCCTCCCCTTCCCTTCCCTCCACAAAAAAACCCTACATTTTTTGTGAAAGGTTTGGAGGTTTCTCTCGCTTGTTTGTCACTATACTTATTTGCATTTTATTATTTTATTTTATTTTTTATTTCTATTTATTGTAGAATAGAAGTATAGCAAAGTGACTGACAAATAAGTGTCCTAGCATCATTAGCATGATTTAACATCGTTGACTTTGTGGGAAATGAAAATAGAAGATGTTCTGCAAAGTTATTCCTCTTGACTGCAACAGTCAGAGGCACAAATACTGACACCATAGATAAAGAAATCAACAATATTTTCTTGCAACCTAATCACTTTCAAAAAATAATAGTAACAGGAGAGGGGAAAGAAGAGTTAATGTTTAAGCATTTCTTACGTCTAGCCAACAACAATGTATCTTACAAACTACAATCTTGTGATGTTTTATATGACTAAAACTATACATATAGCTTCATAGCACAGTAAAGTTTAAATGTTAAAAAAAAAAAAGTGTCCAAATGTGTTTTATGAGGAACAGTAGAAATATATGTATATATATTTAAATATAAAAATCTTTAAAGTAATTACAGATTTTTTTTTTTTTTTTTAGTTACAACTCACCATGTTCTATAACATCCTGGAAGACAATACTAGGACAACATGTCATTGGCTGGAGAAGTCACTAAGTCACTGCAGTGGAATACTAATATAATTAGATTTCTTGTTCTTTTTTTTTTTTTTTTCTCTTTTTTTTTTTTTCTTTTTCTCAATTTCTCATAAAATCAACACTGTTTATTCAGTTTTTAATAATAACTATTTTCCAAAAAGTTTAGATTTCAAAATGAAAGCAGAAATCAGTTCCCTGGCTAACTGAATTTTCTAGCTATAAAGCTAAAGTTTTCACAGTTAAGGGAGTCATGGGACACAGTGAAATTATTAAAAAATAGTAATCTGAGTACATAAATGTGTTCAATGGGCATCTAAATCTTCCTATTTTGTAAGTGCACTAGAAAAGGTATTGTCCAGGTCTGAATGGACTGACAGACATAAACACATATTGAGAGAAGCAGGTGAGTACTGGTCAAAAAGGATACACAACCTGAAGAATTTATCAGAGTTTTGTAAGACTTAAATCATCCCAAGCTTGAGTAAACCAGAAATAATTATTTATCTGGTGAACTGTTTACTGTGAAATACTTTTGTACTTGAAAAACACTTCCAGATTTCATCATCTGCTAATACTTCAGCTATTTGTCTTTCTTCTTTTATTGTTTGTCTCTCCAAGTCAATTCAACATGTTGTTTATAATTGCTGACAGTCTCTCTGTCAGATGTACACTATATCCCTCCCAAATCTGCTTTTATCTTTTACACAAAATAAAACTGCTCTCATTACAGCCTCTAATGGCTGTTAGCCAGATCTCAAAACCAATACTTCTCCCTCATCTTCTTTGACCTGTTTCTGTGTTCATCCTCCCCTGTGACTCATTTCTCTGTAACCTCATTGCAAAACCAAACACAATGACTTTCTTAATATGGATGACTCCCAGATGTGTGCTTTAGACCTATCTGCTTCTCTCTAGACCAAAAGCTGCTCAAGATAGGTAAAGTAATTTAATCACCTCCATCCCCACACCTTCCTTTGATAGGATTCATTGCTTATTTTTTTCAGATCCCTAGACTGTAGGTCCTCTTATTTGCAACTCAGACCCTATTGTAGGTCTTATTGCTTAGGTTTGTCCAAATATTACAGTGTCTATCAGAAAAATTTGTCTGAGAGCTTTGCTGTCTAAACTTTCAACTAAAGCATGTAACTCCTCCAGACTCAAATAGTCTTGCACAATGTCTTCTCCTTTGATAAATATCATCATATCCATTCTGAAAGCTGCCGTAGAAAATACTTTCCACTAAAGTAATGCCACATAGCCCTGTACATTCTTCCACATGCTTGCTCTTCTCTCTTATCACAGAATCACAGAACTGTAGGGGCTGGAAGGGACCTTGAAAGATCACCAGGTCCAACCCCCTTCCAAAGCAGGTTCTTCAGAGCGGGCTGCCCAGGTAGGCATCCAGACGGGCCTTGAATATCTCCAGAGAAGGAGACTCCACAACCTCCCTAGGCAGCTTGTTCCAGTGCTCCGTCACCCTCACCGTGAAGTTCTTTCGCATGTCAGATTGGCTACATCCTTCTGTCCCCCACCCCTCAGATATTTATATGCATTGAGGAGATCCTCTCTCAGTCTTCTCTTCTTCAGGCTGAACAGACCCAGGTCTCTCAGCCTTTCTTCATAGGAAAGATGCTCCAGGCCCCATATCATCTTTGTGGCCCTCCACTGGACCCTTCCCAGGAGATCCCTGTCTTTCTTGTACCGGGGAGCCCAGAACTGGACACAGTACTCCAGGTGAGGCCTGACCAGGGCAGAGTAGAGGGAGAGGATCACCTCCCTTGACCTGCTGGCCACGCTCCTTTTAATGCATGCCAGGATCCCATTAGCCCTCTTGGCCACAAGGGCACAGTGCTGGCTCATGGTCAACCTGTTATCCACCAGGACCCCCAGGTCCATTTCGTCAGAGCTCCTCTCCAGCAGGTCATCCCCCAGCCTGTACTGATACTTTGGGTTGTTCCTTCCAAGGTGCAGGACTCTGCACTTGCTCTTATTAAATCTCATTTGGTTTCTTCCTGCCCATCTCTCCAGCCAGTCCAGGTCTCGCCGAATGGCAGCACAGCCTTCTGGCTTATCAGCCAGAAAACAAACAGAAGCTCCTTGTCTTCACTACAAAATCTTGTACCAACACCTACACAGAATCCCTATTACTTTTTATTTAAGAATCTGTCTCTATCTACTCCTTCTAAAGTGTGTCTGTTTCTCAGAGACTGGCTGAGCATCAGTCTGCTGATGGGAGGTGTTGATTGTTTACCTTTGCATCACTTTTTTTTTTTTTTTTCTTTCACATACTAAAAGGTCTTTATCTTGACCTACAAGTTTTTCTTGCTTTTGCTCTTCCACTTCCTCCCCTCACATGCCACTGTGGGAGAAAATGAATAAGCAACTGTTGTGTGCTTACTGGTGCTGGCCAGGGTTAACTTATCACAGGTGGACAAAAGAGTTAGACTTTTTTTTGAGTGTCCTCTTGATATGGCACCATTAAGAATCCTGCAACTTTCAGCTGTTTGATAGCAAGTGTGTAATTGCAGCTCCAGGAAAAACTGACATAATTTAAACAAGCTTGTACTGTAAGCTTGAGTATTGAAAACCCAATCCATTAAAAATTTTTCTCACTTTTAGTTTCAAAGTCTTGGAGCTTCACATTTCACTCTCTGCTATTCCAGAAGCTCAGAGTGAACCAGTGACCTATTTGGAACATACTGGCATGCTAAGAAGCATAGTCCTGCTTCATTCTTTTTTTTTTTTTCTTTTTTTCTTTTTTTCCTTCACTTGTTGAAAAATTTCTTTTGGTAGTTTTGGTGGTAGAAACAGATAGTAATAAGTAAATAAATGTTGTAAACACCCATGTTCTTTTCTCGTTTTCACCACCTAAATGATAATGTCATAGAAATAATAAAGTAGATATTTCCAAATATATGCACACTTGTCCAACTTTAAATGAAAAAAAAAAATATGTTGCTATTTGGGCAAGTTCAAACATACTGAGGTTCATCATGGATGACTGGTTTTCCTACATTCCTGTTTTTCAAGATTAAGAGGTCTGCTTGCCATAAAAAAAATATATATATATATATATATATATATATATATTAAAATAATAGAAGTAACAGAATGAGAAAATAATATTCAGCATGTAAAATGTCTGGACTATCAAGCTAGTTAACCCCCTGAAGGGTTTAACTTACATTTTCTCTGCACTATCAAGACAAAAATCAGAGCACAAATGACCTGGGCTTAAACCAATCATTAAGATAAAACTTCACCACTTGCAAAGCAAACAATATCTGGCAGGTGGCAGGTACTGGAGAATAAGTAGTAATCTTTTTGGAAAACTGCATTTGCCAAGTGATTGCCAGACTGTGTGGCCTCAGCTGTCAGCAGTAGATTTTCAAGAGATAAAGTACAATAAAATAATAATTAAATAACAAAACAAAGTGAATCCATGCTTTACTGAAGAATTGTAGCTGGCATTTAAAACACACAAGCTGTCCAAAAGACAACTCCAGCTGTAGAAACATTAGTATTCACATGGCTCCTTGCATGTACACATGCACATCCTATCAAGTGCTACTGAGTTCTCTAGGTACTGCAGTTTTTATATCAATTTTTGAGTGAACTAATATAATGAAAATAAATGAATGCCATAAATGTATAAGTATTAATGGCTTATTTAACTTTATTTTTTATGATAGTAATCATGATGTTCTGTGACATTATCTCAAATTACTGCAGTCATATAAATATAAGCTCACTACACTATGTGGTGTATTTAAGTAAGTGTGTTAGTATTTTATTTTTGTTTCAAAAATATTGATACATGTAATTTTAGGTGCTGATGTATGCAATGTCTTAGCGAAATAAAATCTCAAGTATTTGGGGAACTAGATTTTCTATTCATAAATATCTGGTCTTTTAGATTGCATTTAAGTTCTCAAAACTATTTTTCTCTGTTCCTGACAATTTTAATAATTTCACTGAAGATATTTCCAGAAAAGAAGCTCTGGACTTTGTGACAGCTATGTGAACTATTGAGCTGTGTGAACTCAAAGGCAAATTCTGTGCTGATTTTTCAAGCAAGGTCTGTCTGCATATATGGTTTGATTCATGTTTGAAGTTCTGACCTTAGAATGAGAAACTGGAATGGAATAAGTATGGTGGAAAAAAAATAAAAATAAGATAAGTTGATATGTTTTGGCACAGAAAACTCTTCTGCTAAGCCACAACTTGAAGTTTATCCTTCTCCCCATTAGCTTTTACACCTAATAACCATAAAGGTGTTCTGATGTATGAGTTGACTTAATAACCCTGGGGGAAACATCACAAATCACAAAAGAAGTCCAAACCAGTTCAAGATTATTTTGCCAATTATTTTGCTATACAGACAAAACAGAAATCTCATGAATCTCAATTATTTGGCTCCTTCTGAATACAAGGGTAGCTATCTGTAAAGGATTGCCAGCAGTTTTGTCTAGGTATCTAAGTATTAGTCTGTGTATTTTTACTCATTTCTGATTATCTGAGTTAGTGGATACTAATTTCATGGATAGCTAAAGTTCAATTTAACAAAGCACTTAAGTGTACAATTAGTAAGTGTTTATTGTCATTGATTATATCAAAGGAATCATATGAATATTTAAAACTGAGGTTATTTTCTGCTCAGATTTGCTGAATAGTGCCAAATTTTGCATGATCCAGCTTCAATTCAGCAGATTCACTGTTATTCAACAAAATAGAGAGCAATGTGCATAACTGAAAATAAGTTCCAGAATTTCCCTGACACAAAACTAGTCGACTTTATAAAACTACGTTTTTCACTGATCAATTTTTAAAAGTAATTTAAAGCATCACAAGTCTATGGAGGCTTATATCAGTATCCTGGACCCATTTAAAATCTGCCTCATACTGACTATCCTTATGTCAAGGTACAGAGCATTTTGAATTTTGATATTAGAATTATGCCGTGATAGTATGTAATAAAGATGTCATAATCAAGACTTGAGGAAGCGTTAATGAGTCTGTTCTCAGCACGATTGCCACAAGCAATCATGAATTCTCAGCATTTTCAAGAAAAATACTTTTTAAGTACTACACAAAGTCCAGCCATACCACTGAAATATTTCATTTTGATTTGAGTGGTTATTGTCCATACTCAGGTAGATAATAATTTAGGAAATACTAAAAATAATAATAATAAAATAAAATAAATCAAATAAAAACTCTTTTAAAACAAGATGTTATAGATTTTCTATGTCTTGATGATAATTGGCTGCCCAAAACTGTTAGCATAATACCATGAAACTTTTGCTAACCACTATCACTGCTCTTATCATTTCTGAAAACTTGGTGCATTTTCCTTTCTTCTTTACAAAATATTTCTGATAATTGAATCCAGAAGACTAGGAAGCATTTCATGTTTGTTTAATCAGGCTTTTTTTTTTTTTTTTTTTTTTTGATGAGATTCAGCTATCAATTCAACAAAGAATTCAACAATAACTTTGTATTTGTAACATCAAAGCATTCAACAATAACTTTGTGTTTGTGACATCAAAAAAAAAAAAACACACCCCATAAGGCTGTGGCTTAGATATTAGCTCAGTCAGAAGACAGTCTTCTTTTGACACACCAAATTGCTGGAATTTTTTCACATTATGATAAAACAAGATGATTTCAATATTGCAACACTAGATGTCATCACATCATGGTACAACATGGTGAAGTGATATTTAAACTCTTACCAGAGTAAGGATGAGTGAGTAATTCAAAACTAATAACTTATTCACTGTTTTTGTTGTTGTTATTGTTGTTATTTTTGTCCAAAAATAGTCTGCCAGTTTCTTCATGTTTTGTAACCTATCACATAATTATGAACTGTTCATTGTAAACTTCAAAATTCAGTTATTGATTAAAGAGTGTTACTTCTGTTTCTAATTTATTTAACAATAGAATAAACTGGTGAACAATAAAGACAAATGAAAATCAAAGCGAACAGAAATGGAAGTCTGCTACTAAATTAAAATTTCCAGTGTAATTTTAGTTTCCATTTAAAAATATTTCAAATAAATATTAATATACATTTATATTAATTTATGCTAGTTATTTGGCTTTCTGTAAAATATTATTTAAAACAGAAGTAACAAATTTCCTTGAAATCAATTTCTACCAGTATACCAGTACAGTAAAAAAAAAAAAAAAAAAAAAAAAAAGTAGATTTTGATCTATGAATAATGAATTCCTAAGAAATATCATCGTATCATCCTTCAGGTTTGCACTTTTCAGTACAACTGAATTCCATAACTTATGCGTTCCTGCATACATGCTCATGTGACTTTGTTAGAAATGACCTTGTTTATGCTGGGCCTTAACTGAGCCTTCTATCAAGCTGCTGAAAATTCAGGTCTCTTCTCTTAAGTTTTATTACATGATAATGTGAAAAATGCAGTGCCTTTTGTAAATTATTTCTGAGGATGAGCTCAGGTCGTACTGCTGATCTGCAATCCCTAGAACAGCATTTAGCAGCTACTTTCTTCAGCTGTGCTAATTTTGTTGTACATTTTGGTCTAGAAAATAGGATGCCGCTTTCTGGTGCTCAGTCTGCTTAATAATAGTCGAATAATTACTATTTTAAAATCCTCTCCCACTCAGAAACATACTTTCCTGTGCTTTGAAGGCACGGGAAATCTCCAGAGATTTTCAGCTACCTTTCCTCTCTTCACACTTTCCTTCTCTTCTCTACCACTTCATGTTCTTGCATAGGGAACTAAAAAGGGAAAATTCTTAGTTCCATAAATTTAGGTAAATCCATTGAAAAGAGATTTTAATCCCAAGAAATCAAATATTGAAAAGAACATTTACAAAATTATTGCAGCATTTACTTTAAAGGCAACTATATGTGCTTCCTTTCCATTTAATAACACCAGCATTACAGATCAAGGCTTATCCCGTACTTTTATAATTTTAGCCTGATTTGCACCAAATTATGTTCTGCATGACAGACTGAAAAACAGTCTCAGTCTAGACCAGACCTTGGTTGGGGTGCTTTCCAGGTAGGCCCCTGATTTCTTGGATGACTTGTCTACCAACACCTCTTTCTCTGCTTTAAAAGAAAAATGAAATTAACCTTCTCAAATGCAGATGCTGGAAAAATAAAACAAAACAAAACAAACAAACAAACAAACAAATAAAACACAGACAAAGCAGAGATTTTTAATGCCTTCTTCACATCTGTCTTCAACATCAATGATGGGTTCTAGAACCCCTGGAGCCCTGAATTAGAGGACCATGACTGTGGTAACAATAAACTCCCAGCCAACCCCAAACTTGTGTGGGATTTGCTGCTCCACCTGAATGCATGCAAGTCTATGTTGCCCAACAGTATTCAGCCCAAGGTACTCAGAGAACTGTCTGATGCAAGACTTTTCAATTATCTTTCAGTGGTCTTGGGAATCTGGAGATGTCCCAGTTGACTGGAAGCTGGCAAACATTGTTCTAATTTTCACGAAGGTCAAGAAAGAAGACTCTGGTAATTACAAACCTGCACTTCAGTGCCTGGTAAAATTATGGGGATTATTCTGGGAGTTATTGAAAAACATTTGAAGAACAATAAGGTCATTGGTCACAGCCAAGACAGGTTCACAAGGAGAAAGTCCTGTTTAACAAACTTAATTTCCTTTTATGACAAGGTCACCCACCTAGTTGACCCAGTTGATGTAATCTTTTTGGATTTCAGAAAAGCTTTCAATACTGTTTCTTACAATAGCCTTCTGGACAAAATGTCTAATATACAGATAGACAAATAAATATTAC